>NW_026992457.1:0-75841 GCF_028769735.1 Zonotrichia leucophrys gambelii | reverse complement strand
TTTTTGTGGATTTTGGGGAGTTTTTAGGGGGATGTTTTGGGTTTTTTTTGGGATTTTTGGGGGTTTTTTTTGGGGGGAAAGGGGGGGTTTGCTTGTGGGTTTTTTTTCTGGGATTTTTGGGGGGTTTTTTTTGTGGGTTTTTTTTGGGGTTTTTTTTTTTGGGATTTGGGTTTTCAGTGGGATTTTTTGGATTTTTTGTGGGTTTTGGGGGGGATTTTTTGTAGGTTTTTTTTTGGGTTTTTTTGGGTTTTTTTGTGGGTTTTTTTTTGTGGTTTTTATGTGGTTTTTTTTGGGGTTTTTTGTGGGATTTTTTGGGGTTTTTTGTGGGATATTTGTGGGATTTGGGGTTTTTTTGTTGGGATTTTTTTGGGGTTTTTGTTGGGATTTTTGGGGTTTTTTTTGTGGGATTTGGGGTTTTTTTGTGGATTTTTTTGTGGGTTTTTAAATGGGATATTTTGTGGGTTTTTTGGGTTTTTTGTAGGTTTTTTGGGGTTTTGTGGGATTTTTTTGGGGGTTTTTTGTTGAGATTTGGGATTTTGTGGGATTTTTGGGGATTTTTTTTTTAGGATTTTGGGGTTTTCTTTTTTTAGGATTTGGGGGTTTTGTGGGTTTTTTTTTTTGGTGCCATTTGGGTTTGATGGGAGATTTAGATTTTTTTGGTTTTTTTTTGGTAGGTTTTTTTGGGGTTTTTGGGTTTTGGGATTTTTTGTGGGATTTTTTTTTGTTTTTGCTGGGGATTTTTTGGTTTTTTTTTGGGGATTTTTTTGGGGTTTTTTTTTGGGTATTTTGTGGATTTTTTCGGGTTTTTTTTTGGGGGGATTTTGGGTTTTCTTGTGGGATTATTTTGTGGGATTTTTGTGGGATTTTTTGTGGGATTTTGGGGTTTTCTTTTTTAAGATTTGGGATTTTGTGGGGTTTTTTTGGTGCCATTTGGGGTTGATGGGGAGACTTGGGATTTTTGTGGGGTTTTTTGGTGGGATTTGGGTTTTTTTGTAAGGTTTTTTGGTTTTTTTGTGGGATTTTTTCGGGGGTTTTTGGTGGGATTTTGGGTTTTCTTGTGGGATTTTTTGGGGTTTTTTGGTAGGATTTTTTGGGGATTTTTCTGGGATTTTTGGGGTTTTTGGGGTTTTTTTTAGGGTTTTTTTGGTGGGAGTTTTTGGGGTTTTTTTGTGGGATTTTTTTTGGGTTTTGTGGGGTTTTTGGTGGGATTTTGGGTTTTCTTGTGGGATTTTTTGGGGGGATTTTTGTGGTATTTTTGTGGGATTTTTTTGTGGAATTTCTGTGGGAGTTTCTCGATAGGATTTTTCGTGGTATTTGGGATATTTTCTCTGGGATTTGGGGTTTTTTTGGTGAGATTTTGATTTTTTTTCTGTGATTTGTGTTTTTCGCGGGATTTTGTGGGACAGTGACACGTGACAATGACACGTGACCCGCGCCCCGCGCTTGGCGCCCACCGGCGGATCCCCCCCCCAACTCCCGCCTCAAATCTCGCGAGAACTCGCGCGGCGCGGCCGGGCTGAGGCGGGAGCGCCGCTCCGCCGCCATTGCTGCTTCCCTCCGGCCTCCGCCGCTTCTAACGGCACCGGAACCGCCACCGGAACCGGCTCCGGCACCGGGCCCGGCCCGCGGCGCCGCGGCCCCGCCATGGAGGCGAACGCGGCCAAGCGGAAGGAGCCGCGCAAGGCGCTGCGGGTTAAAGTCATCTCCATGGGCAACGCCGAGGTGGGCAAGGTGAGGCGCTGCTATTGGCCCGCGGGCGCTGAGAGGCAGGCGGCGTGTCCAATCAACAGCGCGGGAGGGCGGGCGCTGTGCGCTGATTGGCGCGACTTACCAAATCAGCAGTCGGCATCGCGTTGTTGTTGGTACTGCTGATTGACAGGCGGGTGGGCGGTGCTTTGGGTGAACGCGCGGTTCTGATTGGCGGATAGCCAAGGGGGCGGGGCTTAGCGGCGTTATGGGCCGGGGGCGGCGTTCCCAAAAGTTGGAATTTTTGGGATTTGGTGGGAATTCGGCGTTTTCCCGCCGCGCAGAGCTGCATCATCAAGCGGTACTGCGAGAAGAGGTTCGTGCCCAAGTACCTGGCCACCATCGGCATCGACTACGGCGTCACCAAGTGAGAAGAACGGGATAATGGGAATAACGGGATAATGGGAATAATGGGAATGATGGGGATAATGGGAATAATGGGGATAATGGGGATAATGGGGATAATGGGATAATGGGAATAGTGGGAATTAATGGGATAATTGCAATAATGGGGATAATGGGAATAATGGGGATAATGGGAATGATGGGAACACTGGGAATGGGGATAATGGGATAATGGGAATGGTGGGAGTAGTTGGGATAATGGGAATGATGGGGATAATGGGATAATGGGAATGAGATTGGAAATAATGGGATTGGGATTGGGATTGTGTGGGGATAATTGGGATAATGGAAAAAATGGGAATAATGGGAATAATGGGATTGGGATTGGAAATAATGGGAATGGAGATAATGGCAATGATGAGAATAATGGGAATAATGGGGATAATGGGAATAGTGGGAATAACAGGGATAATGGGTATAATAGGATTCAGTGTAATAGGAATAATGGGAATAATGGTGGGAATAACAGGATTGGCAGGAATGGTGGGAATAATGGGGTTGGGAATAGTGGGGATTGTGGGAATGATGGGAATAATGGGAATGATGGGATTGGGAGCAACAGGAATAATGGGGATAATGGGAATAATGGGGATGGTGGGGATAGTTGGGATAATGGGAATAGTGGGAATGGTGGGAATAATGTGGATAATGGGATAATAGGAATGATGGGAATAATGGGAATAATGGGATAATGGGAATGGTGAGAATAATGGGGATAATGGGGATAGTGGGAATAATGGGAGTACTGGGAATGGGGATAATGGGGATAATGGGGCTGATGGGATAATGGGAATAATGGGGATTATGGGAATAATGGTAATGGGGATAATGGGATAATTGGAAAAATGAGAATAATGGGGATAATGGGGATAATGGGAATGGTGGGAGTAATGGGATAATGGGGATAGTGGGAATAGTGGGAATAATAGGAATAATGGGAATGGGATTGGGAATCATGGAAATAGTGGAAATAGGATGGGAATGATGGGAATAATGAGGTGGGATGGGAATAATGGGATGATGGGGATAATGGATATGGGGATAATGGAAATTATGGGGATAATAGGGTAATGGGAATGGGAATAATGGGATAATGGGAATAATGGGGATGGGAATAATGGGGATGGGATTGGCATAATGGGAATGATGGGAATAATAGAATTAATGGGATGGGAATAATGGGAATAATGGGAATAATGGGAATGGGGCTATTGGGAGTGATGGGAATAATGGGATTGGGAACAACAGGAATAATGGGGATAATGGGAATAATGAGAATACTGGGAATGGGGATAATGGGATAATGGTGGGAATAATGGAATGGGGTTGGGAGCAATGGAATTGGGGTTGGGAGGGAATAGGAATGATGGGAATAATGGGAATAATGGGATAATGGGAATGGTGAGAATAATGGGGATACTGGGATGGGGATTGGGACGGGAGCAGGAATGGGGATAATGGGAATGATGGGAATGGGGATGGGAATAATGGGAATGGGATTGGGAATGGTGGGAATAATGGGAATGGGAATGATGGGAATAATGGGAATGGGGTTGGGGATGATGGGAATTATGGGATAATGGGAATTATGGGATAATGGGAATAGTGGGAATGATGGGAATGGGGATGATGGGATTCGTGGGAATAATGGGAATGGGAATGATGGGAATAATGGGAATGGGTTTGGGGATGATGGGAATTATGGGATGATGGGAATGATGGGATAATGGGAATAGTGGGAATGATGGGAATGGGGATGATGGGATTCGTGGGAATAATGGGAAAATGGGATTCGTGGGAATAATGGAATAATGGGATAATGGGATAGGACAATGGGATAAGAGGATAACAGGATAATGGAATGAGATGGGATTTATGGGAGGATGTGATGGGATTTATGGGATAATGGGATGGATGGGATATTGGGATGGGATTTATGGGATTTTGGGATTTTTTGGATAATGACTTAATAGGATTCAAGTTCTCCCAGGTGACCTCCCCTTGGAATTCAGGAAAAATTCCCACCCTGGAATCCAGAAATTCCAAATCCTTGGGGAATTCCTGAAATCCTATGGGGTTTTTCCCAGAATTCCTGGGATTCCGTGGGGTTTTATCCTGGAATTCTGTGGGGATTTTTTCCTGGAATTCCAAGGGGTTTTTCCCGGAATTCCCAGAATTCCAACGCCTTTTCCAGGGTGCAGATCCGGGACCGGGAGATCAAGGTGAACATCTTCGACATGGCCGGGCACCCCTTCTTCTACGAGGTCAGAATTCCCAAAAATTCCCAAAATTCCCCCCGGAAAATTGGGAATTTTTCCCTTGTGCTCTTCCCCACATTTTTTCTACTGAATTTTTCCGTGGAATTTTTTTTGTTTTTATTTTTTTTCCCCCTGGAAATTTTTCCCCTGAATTTTTCTTTTTCCCTGGAATATTTTTTCACAGATTTTTTTTTTCCGGTACATTTTTTTCCCTGAATTTTTTTTTCCCCGTGATTTTTTTCCACTAATTTTTCTTCACTGAATATTTTTTTTCTCTTGGAATTTTTTTTTTCCCTGAATTTTTTTCCTTCTAGATTATTTTCCCCCTGGATTTTTTCCCCTCTGATTTTTATTCTGTATTTTTTTGGCCAAATAGTTTTCCCCTGAATTTTTTTTTTGTCCTAGACTTTTTTCCTGATTTTTCCACTGATTTTTTCCACTTTTTTTTTTAAATTTTTATTTTTTTAATGTGTGGTTTGAGGGGGTTTTTTGTGTTTCTTTTGTAATATATTGTATTCTATTACATTACATTCTGTTATATTATATTATATTACTATACATTACATTATGTTGAATTACAATAATACAATATAATGTAATGTAGTGTAATATAATATATACATATTTTATTTTATTTTATTTCATTTTATTTCATTTTATTTCATTTTATTTCATTTCATTTTATTCAAGGACACGCAAGGATGAAATTTCCCTTTTTTCCCTGAATTTTTTCCTGGAATTTTTTCCCAGGAATATTTTGATTTTTCCCCTCATTTTTTTCTCCCTGGAATAATGTTGTATTGTATTGTATTAAATTGTATTATATTATATTATATTATATTATATTGCTGTACATTACATTACAATAATATAATTTAATGTAATGTAATGTAATATAATATAATATAATACAATGTATACATATTTTATTTTGTTTAATTTAATTTAATTTAATTTTATTTTATTTTATTTTATTCAAGGCCATGCAGGGGCGAAATTTCCTTTTTCCCCTGATTTTTCCCCTGGAATTTTTTCCCAGGAATATTTTGATTTTTCCCTGTTTTTCTCCGGGATTTTTTCCCAGGAATATTTTGATTTTTCCCCGTTTTTCCCAGGTGTGGAACGAGTTCTACAAGGACACACGGGGGGGAATTTTCCTTTTTCTCCTGAATTTTTCCCTGCAATTTTTTCCCAGGAATATTTTGATTTTTCCCTGTTTTTCTCCGGGATTTTTTCCCAGGAATATTTTTATTTTTCCCTGTTTTTCCCTGGGATTTTTTCCCAGGAATATTTTAATTTTTCCCTGGTTTTTTCCATTTTCCCCTGGAATTTTTTCCCTGGAATTTTTTTCCCTGGAATTTTTTTCCCAGGAATATTTTGATTTTTTCCTGTTTTTCTCCGGGATTTTTTCCCAGGAATATTTTGATTTTTCCCTGTTTTTCTCCGGGATTTTTTCCCAGGAATATTTTGATTTTTCCCTGTTTTTCTCCGGGATTTTTTCCCAGGAATATTTTGATTTTTCCCTGTTTTTCCCCCATTTCTAGGAATTTTTCCCTGGAATTTTTTCCCAGGAATATTTTCCTTTTTCCCCTGAATTTTTCCCTGGAATTTTTTCCCAGGACTATTTTGCTTTTCCCCAGGTGCGGAACGAGTTCTACAAGGACACGCAGGGGCGAAATTTCCCATTTTTCCCTGGAATTTTTTCCCCTGGAATTTTTTCCCATGAATATTTTTATTTTTCCCTTTATTGTATTACTATGCGCTACATTATATTACATTACAGTAATATAATACGATGTAGTGTAATATAATATATACATATTTTATTTTATTTTATTTTATTTTATTTTATTTAAATTTAAGTTAATTTATTTTAATTTAATTTAATTTTATTTTATTTTATTTTATTTTATATCATTTCTTTAAATTTTATTTTATTTCATTATATTTTCTTTTTTCTTTTTCAAGGGCACGCAGGGATGAAATTTCCCTTTTTGCCCTGAATTTTTGCCTGGAATTTTTTCCCAGGAATATTTTTATTTTCCCTGTATTGTATTACTATGCACTACATTATATTACATTACAGTAATATAATGTAATGTAGTGTAATATAATATATACATATTTTATTTTATTTTATTTTATTTTATTTTATTTTATTTTATTTTATTTTATTTCATTTTATTTCATTTTATTTTATTTTGTTTTATTTTATTCAACTACATGCAGGGGCGAAATTTCCTTTTTTCCCTGGAATTTTTTCCCAGGAATATTTTGATTTTTCCCTGTTTTTCCCCCATTTCTAGGAATTTTTCCCTGGAATTTTTTCCCAGGAATATTTTGATTTTTCCCTGTTTTTCCCCAGGTGCGGAACGAGTTCTACAAGGACACGCAGGGGGTGCTGCTGGTGTACGACGTGGGCTCCAAGGAATCCTTCGAGGCGCTCGACTCGTGGCTGGCCGAGATGCGCCGCGAGCTGGGGCCCCACACCAGCCTGGACAGCGTCGTCTTCGCCGTCTGCGCCAACAAGGTCTGGGAATTCCGGGAATTTCTGGGAATTCTGGAGCCATTCCCGGGGTTTGTCACTGGTTGGATCCTGTGGGATTGAAATTCTGGAGATGTTTTTGGGGTTGGTTCCAAGCTGGGCCCGCACGCCAGCCTGGACAGCGTCGTCTTCGCCGTCTGCGCCAACAAGGTCTGGAAATTCCATGGAATTTTGGGAATTTTGGGAATTCAGGAGCCATTCCTGGGGTTTGTTCCTGGTTGGATCCTGTGGGATCGAAATTGGGGCAATTTTGGGAATTCTGGAGATGTTTTAGGGGTTGGTTCCAAGCTGGGCCCCCACGCCAGCCTGGACAGCGTCGTCTGCGCCAACAAGGTACCCGGAATTCCATGGAATTTTGGGAATTCTGGGGGTTTGTTCCTGGTTGGATCCTGTGGGATTGAAATTCTGGGAATTCTGGAGGATTTGGGGTTGGTTCCAAGCTGGGCCCGCACGCCAGCCTGGACAGCGTCGTCTGCGCCAACAAGGTACCCGGAATTCCGGGAATTTCTGGGAATTTTGGAGGTTTGTTCCTGGTTGGATCCTGTGGGATTGAAATTCTGGGAATTTCGGGAATTCTGGAGATGTTTTAGGGGTTGGTTCCAAGCTGGGCCCCCACGCCAGCCTGGACAGCGTCGTCTGCACCAACAAGGTACCCGGAATTCCAGGAATTCCAGGGAATTTTGGGAATTCAGGAGCCATTCCGGGGTTTGATCCTGGTTGGATCCTGTGGGATTGAAATTCTGGGAATTCTGGAGGATTTGGGGTTGGTTCCAAGCTGGGCCCGCACGCCAGCCTGGACAGCGTCGTCTGCGCCGTCTGCGCCAACAAGGTCTGGAAAATCTGGGAATTCCTGGGAATTTTGGGAATTCTGGAGAGGTTCCCAGGGTTTTTTCCATGCCAGAGTTCAGGGGGTTGGGAATTGTGGGAATTTCGGGAATTCTGGAGATGTCTTAGGGGTTGGTTCCAGGCTGGGGCCGCCAACAAGGTACCGGGAATTCTGGGAATTTCTGGGAATTTTGGGAATTCTGGAGGTTTATTCTTGGTTGGATCCTGTGGGATTGAAATTCTGGAGATTTTGGTGGTTCTGGAAGCTCCAGAGCCATTCCTGGGGCTCTGGTCCCAACTGGATCCTGTAGGATTGGAATTTCTGGGAATTCTGGGAATTCTGGAGGTTTGTTCCTGGTTGGATCCTGTGGGATTGAAATTCTGGGAATTTTGGGAATTCTGGAGATGTTTTAGGGGTTGGTTCCAAGCTGGGCCCGCACGCCAGCCTGGACAGCGTCGTCTTCGCCGTCTGTGCCAACAAGGTACCCGGAATTCCATGGAATTCCAGAAAATTCCGGGAATTCTGGGTTTTTTTCCCAGGCTGAGTCCCGTAGGATGAGAGATCTCGGAATTCTGGAGCCGTTTTTGGGCTTTGTTCCCAACCAGATCCAGCGCGATGGAAATCCTGGAGATTCCAGGGATTCCAGAGCCGTTCCTGGGTTTGTTCCCAACTGGATCCACCAGGATTGGAAATTCCAGGAATTCTGGAGCCATCCCTGGGGATTTTTCCGGATTGGATCCCGTGGGATTGAAATTGTGAGAATTTTGAGAAATTCCAGAGGTTCCGGAGCCGTTCCCGGGGCTTTGTTCCCAACCAGATCCAGCGGGATCGGAATTCCGGAGATTCCAGAGCCATTCCCGGGGTTTGTTCCAGATTGGATCCTGTGGGATGGGAATTCCTGAAATTCCAGAGAGGTTCCCGGGGTTTTTTCCATGCCAGAGTTCAGGGGGTTGGGAATTGTGGGAATTTCGGGAATTCTGGAGATGTTTTAGGAGTTGGTTCCAGGCTGGGGCTGCCAACAAGGTACCGGGAATTCCGGGAATTTCTGGGAATTTTGGGAATTCTGGAGGTTTGTTCCTGATTGGATCCTGTGGGATTGAAATTCCGGAGATTTTGGTGGTTCTGGAAGCTCCAGAGCCATTCCTGGGGCTCTGGTCCCAACTGGATCCTGTAGGATTGGAATTTTGGGAATTTTGGGAATTCTGGAGGTTTGTCACTGGTTGGATCCTGTGGGATTGAAATTCTGGGAATTCTGGAGGATTTGGGGTTGGTTCCAAGCTGGGCCCGCACGCCAGCCTGGACAGCGTCGTCTGCGCCAACAAGGTACCCGGAATTCCGGGAATTTCTGGGAATTTTGGGTATTTCTGAGAATTCTGGGAATTCTGGAGAGGTTCCCAAGGGGTTTGTTCCTGGTTGGATCCTGTGGGATTGAAATTCTGGAGATTTTGGTGGTTCTGGAAGCTCCAGAGCCATTCCTGGGGCTCTGGTCCCAACTGGATCCTGTAGGATTGGAATTTCTGGGAATTCTGGGAATTCTGGGGGTTTGTTCCTGGTTGGATCCTGTGGGATTGAAATTCTGGGAATTTCGGGAATTCTGGAGATGTTTTAGGGGTTGGTTCCAAGCTGGGCCCGCACGCCAGCCTGGACAGCGTCGTCTGCGCCGTCTGCGCCAACAAGGTACCGGAAATTCCATGGAATTCCAGAAAATTCCGGGAATTCTGGGGTTTTTTCCCAGGCTGAGTCCCGTAGGATGAGAGATCTCGGAATTCTGGAGCCGTTTTTGGGCTTTGTTCCCAACCAGATCCAGCGCGATGGAAATCCTGGAGATTCCCAGGATTCCAGAGCCGTTCCTGGGGTTTGTTCCCAACTGGATCCACCAGGATTGGAATTTCTGGGAATTCTGGAGATTCCGGGAATTCTGGAGCCATCCCTGGGGATTTTTCCGGATTGGATCCCGTGGGATTGAAATTGTGGGAATTTTGAGAAATTCCAGAGATTCCGGAGCCGTTCCCGGGCTTTGTTCCCAACCAGATCCAGCGGGATCGGAATTCCGGAGATTCCAGAGCCATTCCCGGGGTTTGTTCCAGATTGGATCCTGTGGGATGGGAATTCCTGAAATTCCAGAGAGGTTCCCGGGGTTTTTTCCATGCCAGAGTTCAGGGGGTTGGGAATTGTGGGAATTTCAGGAATTCTGGAGGATTTGGGGTTGGTTCCAAGCTGGGCCCGCACGCCAGCCTGGACAGCGTCGTCTGCGCCAACAAGGTACCTGGAATTCCAGGAATTTCTGGGAATTTCAGGAACTTCTGAGAATTCTGGGAATTCTGGAGAGGTTCCCAAGGGGTTTGTTCCTGGTTGGATCCTGTGGGATTGAAATTCTGGGAATTTCGGGAATTCTGGAGGATTTCGGGTTGGATACAAGCTGGGCCCCCACGCCAGCCTGGACAGCGTCGTCTGCGCCGTCTGCGCCAACAAGGTACCCGGAATTCCAGGGAATTTTGGGAATTCTGGGGGTTTGTTCCTGGTTGGATCCTGTGGGATTGAAATTCTGGGAATTCTGGAGGATTTGGGGTTGGTTCCAAGCTGGGCCCGCACGCCAGCCTGGACAGCGTCGTCTTCGCCGTCTGCGCCAACAAGGTCTGGAAATTCTGGGAATTTTGGGAATTCTGGAGGTTTGTTCCTGGTTGGATCCTGTGGGATTGAAATTCTGGGAATTTCGGGAATTCTGGGGATGTTTTAGGGGTTGGTTCCAAGCTGGGCCCGCACACCAGCCTGGACAGCGTCGTCTGCGCCAACAAGGTACCCGGAATTCTGGGAATTTCTGGGAATTTTGGGTATTTCTGAGAATTCTGGGAATTCTGGAGAGGTTCTCAAGGGGTTTGTTCCTGGTTGGATCCTGTGGGATTGAAATTCTGGGAATTCTGGAGGATTTGGGGTTGGTTCCAAGCTGGGCCCGCACGCCAGCCTGGACAGCGTCGTCTGCGCCAACAACGTACCCGGAATTCCGGGAATTTCTGGGAATTCCGGGAATTCTGGAGGTTTTTTCCCAGGCTGAGTCCCGTAGGATGAGAGATCTCGGAATTCTGGAGCCGTTTTTGGGCTTTGTTCCCAACCAGATCCAGCGCGATGGAAATCCTGGAGATTCCCAGGATTCCAGAGCCGTTCCTGGGGTTTGTTCCCAACTGGATCCACCAGGATTGGAATTTCTGGGAATTCTGGGAATTCCAGAGCCATTCCCAAGGTTTGTTCCAGATTGGATCCCGTGGGATTGAAATTGTGAGAATTTTGAGAAATTCCAGAGATTCCGGAGCCGTTCCCGGGCTTTGTTCCCAACCAGATCCAGCGGGATCGGAATTCCGGAGATTCCGGAGCCATTCCCGGGGTTTGTTCCAGATTGGATCCTGTGGGATGGGAATTCCTGAAATTCCAGAGAGGTTCCCGGGGTTTTTTCCATCCCAGGTTCAGGGGGTTGGGAATTGTGGGAATTTTGGGAATTCTGGAGATGTCTTAGGGGTTGGTTCCAGGCTGGGGCCGCCAACAAGGTACCGGGAATTCTGGGAATTTCTGGGAATTTTGGGAATTCTGGAGGTTTATTCTTGGTTGGATCCTGTGGGATTGAAATTCTGGAGATTTTGGTGGTTCTGGAAGCTCCAGAGCCATTCCTGGGGCTCTGGTCCCAACTGGATCCTGTAGGATTGGAATTTTGGGAATTTTGGGAATTCTGGAGGTTTGTCACTGGTTGGATCCTGTGGGATTGAAATTCTGGGAATTTCGGGAATTCTGGAGATGTTTTAGGGGTTGGTTCCAAGCTGGGGCCCCACGCCAGCCTGGACAGCGTCGTCTTCGCCGTCTGCGCCAACAAGGTACCGGAAATTCCATGGAATTTTGGGAATTCTGGAGGTTTGTTCCTGGTTGGATCCTGTGGGATCGAAATTGGGGGAATTTCGGGAATTCTGGGGATGTTTTAGGGGTTGGTTCCAGGCTGGGCCCGCACGCCAGCCTGGGCAGCGTCGTCTGCGCCAACAAGGTACCCGGAATTCCAGGAAAATTTGGGAATGGGAATTCTGGAGCCATTCCTGGGGTTTGTTCCTGCGGGTGTTTATTTTATTATTCCCGTTGTTTATTCCCGTCGTTTTTCCCGTTGTTTATTCACAGGTGGACACGGGGAAGCTGCGGGTATTTGTTTCATTATTCCCGTGGTTTATTCCGGTTGTTTTTCCCGTGGTTTATTGTCAGGTGGACGCGGGGAAGCTGCGGGTGTTTATTTCACATTTTCCCATTGTTTATTCCCATTGTTTTTCCCGTGGTTTATTGGCAGGTGGACGCGGGGAAGCTGCGGGTGTTTATTTCATTATTCCCGTGGTTTATTCTCGTGGTTTATTCCCATTTTAATTCCCAGGTGGGCGCGGGGAAGCTGTGGGTGTTTATTTCATTATTCCCGTTGTTTATTCCCGTTGTTTTTCCCGTGGTTTATTGGCAGGTGGACGCGGGGAAGCTGCGGGTGTTTATTTTACATTTTCCCACTGTTTATTCCCAATTTTCCCGTTTTTTATTCCCGTTTTTCCCATTGTTTATTCCCTTTTTTCCCATTGTTTATTCCTGTGGTTTATTCCCGTCGTTTTTCCCGTGGTTTATTCCCAGGTGGACGCGGGGAAGCTGCGGGTGATTATTTCACATTTTCCCATTATTTATTCCCGTTTTTCCCATGGTTTATTCCCAGGTGGACGCGGGGAAGCTGTGGGTGTTTATTCCCAGATTTCCCGTGGTTTATTCCCATTGTTTTTCCCGTGGTTTATTCCCAGGTGGACGCGGGGAAGCTGCGGGTGTTTATTTCACATTTTCCCATTGTTCATTCCTAATTTTCTGGTTGTTTTTCCCGTGGTTTATTCACAGGTGGACATGGGGAAGCTGCGGGTGTTTATTTCACATTTGCCCATTGTTTATTCCTGCTGTTTTTCCCGTGGTTTATTCGCAGGTGGACACGGGGAAGCTGTGGGTGTTTATTTTATTATTCCCGTTGTTTATTCCCGTTTTTCCCGTTGTTTATTCCCCATTTTCCCATTCTTTATTCCCAATTTTCCCATTATTTATTCCCAGGTGCATATGCGGAAGCTGCGCGTGTTTATTTCACATTTTCCCGTTGTTTATTCTCAATTTTCCAGTTGTTTATTCCCATTGTTTTTCCCGTAGTTTATTCCCAGGTGGACACAGAGAAGCTGTGGGTGATTATTTACATTTTCCCATTATTTATTCCCGTTTTTCCTGTTTATTCCCAGGTGGACACAGGGAAGCTGGGGTATTTGTTTTATTATTGCCATTGTTTATGTCACATTTTCCCGTTGTTTATTCCAAATTTTCCCGTGGTTTATTGGCAGGTGGACGCGGGGAAGCTGTGGGTGTTTATTCCCAATTTTCCCGTTGTTTATTCCCAATTTTCCGGTTGTTTTTCCTGTTGTTTATTCCCAGGTGGACACGGGGAAGCTGCGGGTGTTTATTTCACGTTTTCCCATGGTTTATTCCAAATTTTCCCGTGGTTTATTCCCAGGCGGACGCGGGGAAGCTGCGCGTGTTTATTTCACATTTTCCCATTGTTTATTCCTAATTTTCCGGTTGTTTTTCCCGTGGTTTATTGGCAGGTGGACGCGGGGAAGCTGCGGGTGTTTATTTTATTGTTCCCGTGGTTTATTCCTGTGGTTTATTCCCATTTTAATTCCCAGGTGGACGCGGGGAAGCTGCGGGTGTTTATTTCCCATTTTCCCATTGTTTATTCCCAATTTTCCGGTTGTTTTTCCCGTGGTTTATTCCCAGGTGGACGCGGGGAAGCTGCGGGTGTTTATTTCCCATTTTCCCATTGTTCATTCCCATTTTCCCGTGGTTTATTGCCAGGTGGACGCGGGGAAGCTGCGGGTGTTTATTCCCAGATTTCCCATTGTTTATTCCCGTTGTTTTTCCCGTGGTTTATTGGCAGGTGGACGCGGGGAAGCTGCGGGTGTTTATTTCACATTTTCCCATTGTTTATTCCCAATTTTCCCGTTTTTTATTCCCGTTTTTCCCATTGTTTATTCCCTTTTACCCGTTGTTTATTCCTGTTGTTTATTCCCATTGTTTTTCCCGTTGTTTATTCCCAGGTGGACGCAGGGAAGCTGCGGGTGTTTATTTCACATTTTCCCATTGTTTATTCCCATTGTTTTTCCCATGGTTTATTGGCAGGTGGACACGGGCAAGCTGCGGATGTTTATTTTATTATTCCCGTGATTTATTCCTGTGGTTTGTTCCCATTTTAATTCCCAGGTGGACACGGGGAAGCTGCGGGCGTTTATTTACATTTTCCCGTGGTTTATTCCCGTTGTTTTTCCCGTGGTTTATTGGCAGGTGGACACGGGAGGCTGCGGGTGTTTATTTCATTATTCCCGTCGTTTATTCCCGTTGTTTTTCCCGTGGTTTATTCCCAGGTGGACGCGGGGAAGCTGCCGGTGTTTATTTTATTATTGCCATTGTTTATTTCACATTTTCCCGTTGTTTATTCCCATTTTTCCCGTTGTTTATTCCCAGGTGGACACGGGGAAGCTGCGGGTGTTTATTCCCGTTTTTCCCGTTGTTTATTCCCGTTTTTCCTGTTGTTTATTCGTAGGTGGACGCGGGGAAGCTGCGGGTGTTTATTTCACATTATCCCGTTGTTTATTCCCAATTTTCCCGTTGTTTATTCCCATTTATCCCGTTGTTTATTCCCAGGTGGACGCAGGGAAGCTGCAGGTGTTTATTTCACATTATCCCGTTGTTTATTCCCAATTTTCCCGTTGTTTATTCCCGTTGTTTTTCCCATCATTCCCAGGTGGACATGGGCAAGCTGCGGGTGATTATTCCCCATTTTCCCATTGTTTATTCCTGCTCTTCTTCCCGTGGTTTATTCCCAGGTGGATGCGGGGAAGCTGCGGGTATTTATGTCACATTTTCCTGGTGTTTATTTCACATTTTCCCATTGTTTATTCCCAATTTTCCCGTTGTTTATTCCCGTTTTCCCTGTTGTTTATTCCCTTTTTCCCATTGTTTATTCCCGTCGTTTATTCCCGTTGTTTTTCCCGTGGTTTATTCCCAGGTGGACGCGGGGAAGCTGCCGGTGTTTATTTTATTATTGCCGTTGTTTATTCCCGTTTTTCCCGTGGTTTATTGGCAGGTGGACGCGGGGAAGCTGCGGGTGTTTATTTCATTATTCCCGTGGTTTATTCCCGTGGTTTATTCCCGTGGTTTATTGGCAGGTGGACGCGGGGAAGCTGCGGGTGTTTATTTCACATTTTCCCATTGTTTATTCCTAATTTTCCGGTTGTTTTTCCCGTGGTTTATTGTCAGGTGGACGCGGGGAAGCTGCGGGTGATTATTTACATTTTCCCGTGGTTTATTCCCGTGGTTTATTCCCATTTTAATTCCCAGGTGGACGCGGGGAAGCTGCGGGTGTTTATTTCACATTTTCCCATTGTTTATTCCCAATTTTCCCGTGGTTTATTGGCAGGTGGACGCGGGGAAGCTGCGGGTGATTATTTACATTTTCCCGTTGTTTATTCCCATTTTTCCCATTGTTTATTCCCTTTTTCCCATTGTTTATTCCCGTTGTTTATTCCCGTTGTTTTTCCCGTGGTTTATTGTCAGGTGGACGCGGGGAAGCTGCGGGTGTTTATTTCACATTTTCCCATTGTTTATTCCCATTTTTCCCATTGTTCCCAGGTGGGCGCGGGCAAGCTGTGGGTGTTTATTTCACATTTTCCCATTGTTTATTCCCGTTGTTTTTCCCGTGGTTTATTGTCAGGTGGACGCGGGGAAGCTGCGGGTGTTTATTCCCAGATTTCCCGTTGTTTATTCCCATTTTTCCCGTGGTTTATTGGCAGGTGGACGCGGGAAACTGCAGGTGTTTATTCCCAGATTTCCCATTGTTTATTCCCGTTGTTTTTCCCGTGGTTTATTGGCAGGTGGACGCGGGGAAGCTGCGGGTGTTTATTTTATTGTTTCCGTGGTTTATTCCCAATTTTTCGGTTGTTTTTCCCGTGGTTTATTCCCAGGTGGACGTGGGGAAGCTGCAGGTGTTTATTCCCCATTTTCTCATTGTTTATTTCACATTTTCCCATTGTTTATTCCCATTTTTCCCGTGGTTTATTGGCAGGTGGACGCGGGGAAGCTGCGGGTGTTTATTCCCAATTTTCCCGTTGTTTATTCCCAATTTTCCCGTGGTTTATTGTCAGGTGGACGCGGGGAAGCTGCGGGTGTTTATTTCATTATTCCCGTGGTTTATTCCCGTGGTTTATTGTCAGGTGGACGCGGGGAAGCTGCGGGTGGTGGACGAGAGCGAGGGCCGGCTCTGGGCCGAGAGCCGCGGATTCCTCTACTGGGAGACGTCGGCGCAGAGCGGGGAGGGCATCCAGGAGATGTTCCAGGTGGGAATTCCCAAAAAAATCCGGGAATTTCCTGGGAATTCTGGCTTGGAATTCTGGGTGGGAATTCCGGGTGGGAATTCCCAAAAAAATCCAGGAATTCTGAGAATTTTTGGGTGGAAATTGTGGGTGGGAATTCCCTGAGAGATGGTCCAGGCTGGAATTCCTTGGGAGATGTTCCAGGAGGGAATTCCCAAATATCTGAGGGGGAATTCTGGGTGGGAATTCCAAGGAATTCCAGGTGGGAATCCAGGAGATGTTCCAGGTGGGAATTCTCAAAAAATCCGGGAATTCTGGGAATTTTTGGGATTTTCCTGGGAATTGTGGGTGGGAATTCTGGGAATTTCTGGGTGGAAATTCTGGGTGAGAATTCCTTGGGAGATTTTCCAGGTGGGAATTCCCAAAAAATCTGGGAATTCTGGGAATTTTTGGGATTTTCCTGGGAATTCTGGGTGGGAATTCCAATAATTCTGGGTGGAAATTCCTTGGGAAATGTTCCAGGAGGGAATTCCCAAATATCCGAGTGGGAATTCCAGGTGGGAATTCCCAAAAATCCGGGAATTCTGAGAATTTTTGGCTGGAAATTCTGGGAATTTTTGGGATTTTCCTGGGAATTCCGGGTGGGAATTCTGGGTGGGAATTCCAGGAGATGTTCCAGGTGGGAATTCCCAAAAAAATCCGGGATTTTCCTGGGAATTCTGGGTGGGAATTCTGGGTGGGAATTCCAGGAGATGTTCCAGGTGGGAATTCTGGGAAATCTGGGATTTTCCTGGGAATTCTGGGTGGGAATTCTGGGAAATCTGGGTGGGAATTCTGGGTGGGAATTCCAGGAGATGTTCCAGGTGGGAAACCCCAAAAAAATCCGGGAATTCTGGGTGGAAAAATCCGGGAATTCCGGCTGGTGTTCCAGGTGGGAACTCCAGGAATTCTGGGAATTCTGGGAATTTTTGGGATTTTCCTGGGAATTCTGGGTGGGAATTCCGGGTGGGAATTCCTTGGGAGATGTTCCTGGTGGGAATTGCCTAAAAATCCAGAAATTCTGGGAATTTTTTGGGGATTTTCCTGGGAATTCTGGGTGGGAATTCCGGGAACTCTGGGTGGAAATTCCATGAGAGATGTTCCAGGTGGGAATTCCCAAATATCCGAGTGGGAATTCTGGGTGGGAATTCCAGGTGGGAATCCAGGAGATGTTCCAGGTGGGAATTCCCAAAAAAATCCGGGATTATCCTGGGAATTCTGGGTGGGAATTCCGGGAATTTCTGGGTGGGAATTCTGGGTGGGAATTCCTTGGGAGATGTTCCAGGTGGGAATTCCCAAAAAATCTGGGAATCCTGGGAATTTTTGGGATTCTCCTGGGAATTCTGGGTGGGAATTCCATGAGAGATGTTCCAGGTGGGAAACCCCAAAAAATCCGGGAATTCTGGGTGGAAAATCCGGGAATTCAGGAAATTTCCTGGGAATTCTGGCTGGTGTTCCAGGTGGGAACTCCAGGAATTCTGGGTGGAAATTCCGGGAATTCTGGGCTTTTCCTGGGAATTGCGGGTGGGATTTGGGGTGAGAATGATCCAGGAGATGTTCCAGGTGGGAATTCCCAAAAAATCCAGGAATCCTGGGAATTTTTTGGGTGGAAATTCTAGGAATTTTTGGGATTTCCCTGGGAATTGTGGGTGGGAATCCCGGGTGGGAAATCCCGGAGTTGTTCCAGGTGGGAATTCTGGGAGGTTTGGGTGGGAATTCCTGGAATGCCTCCAAAATTCCAAACCTTCCCAATAAAACCCCCCAAAAATAACAAAAAAATCCCCAAAAAATCAAAAAAGAGCCAAAAAATTTCAAAATAAAATCCACAAAAAATCCCCCCAAAAATCCCCAAAAAATCGAAGAAATACCTAAAAAATACCTAAAAAATTCCCAAAAAATCCCCAAAAAATCGAAAAAAGTCCCCAAAAATCCCAAAAAGTCCCCAAACAATTTAAAAAATCGCAAAAAAATCCCCCAAAAAATCGCAAAAAAATCCCCCAAAAATATAGAAAAAATTCCAAAAAAGTAAAAAATAATTCCAAAAAAACCCCAAAAAAACCCAAAAAATCCCTCAAAAAAACACCAAAAAAAATCCCCAAAAACCCCAAATAAATCCCCCAAAATAATCCACAAAAAAATAAAAAATATCCTAAAAATTCCCAATAAAACCCGCAAAAATAAAGAAAAAAATACAAAAAAGTCCCAAGAAAATGTAAAAAAATCCACAAAAAATCCCCAAAAAATTGAACAAAACCCTTAAAAATCCCCAAAAAATCCCCAAAAATTTCAGAAAAATCCCCAAAAAATCCCAAAAGTTCCCAATGAAATGCCCCAAAAATAATGAAAAAATCCCGTAAAAATCCCCAGAAATCCAAAAAAATCCCCCAAAAATCGAAAAAATACCTGAAATATTCCCAAAAAATCGAAAAAGATACCTAAAAAATATCCAAAAAATTCCAAAAAAAACCCCAAAAAATCCCAAAAAAATCCCAAAAAATACCTAAAAAATCCCCCAAAAATTCCAAAAAAACCCCCAAAAAATCCCCCCAAAATTCCAAAAATTCCCAATAAAACCTCCCAAAAATAATGAAAACTTCTCCCAAAAATACCCAAAAAATCGAAAAAAAATCCCAAAAAAACCCAAAAAAGACCCCAAAAATTGAGAAAAAAATCCCAAAAAATCCAAAAACTCCCCAAAATTATTCCTGATTTTCTTTGGAACGTTCCAGAACTTCTACTCGGCGATGGTGGAGCTGTGTGAGAACGGGGGCAAGCGGCCGGCGGGCGCCTCGGGGCTCAGCTTCACCCGCGAGCAGGGCAATGCCCCCCAAAAATCCCCCCAAAATAATCCACAAAAAAATACACAAAAATCCCAAGAATTCCCAATAAAACCCGCAAAAAATAAAGAAAAAAAATCAAAAAAAATCCCAAGAAAATTTAAAAAAAATCCCAAAAAAATCCCCAAAAAAATCGAAAAAAACCCTTAAAAATCCCCAAAAAATCCCCCAAAATATCAGAAAAATCCCCAAAAAATCCCAAAAATTCCCAATGAAATCCCCCCAAAAGAATGAAAAAATCCCATAAAAATCCCCAAAAATCCCAAAAAATCCCCCAAAAATCGAAAAAATACCTAAAATATTCCCTAAAAATAGAAAAAAATACCTAAAAAATATCCAAAAAATTCAAAAAAAATCCCCAAAAAATCCCCAAAAAATTCTAAAAAAAATCTAAAAAATCCCCCAAAAAATTCAAAAAAATCCCCAAAAAATTCTAAAAAATCACTAAAAAATCCTCCAAAAAATTTGAAAAAAATCCCCAAAAAATCACCAAAAAATTCTAAAAAAATTCTAAAAAATCCCCCAAAAAATTCTAAAAAAAAACCCCAAAAAATCCCCCCAAAATTCCAAAAATTCCCAATAAAACCCCCAAAAATAATGAAAAAATCTCCCAAAAATACCAAAAAAATCCCCAAAAAATCCCCCAAAAATTGAGAAAAAAATCCCAAAAATTCCAAAAACTCCCCAAAATTTTTCCTGATTCCTTTGGAACGTTCCAGAACTTCTACTCGGCGATGGTGGAGCTGTGTGAGAACGGGGGCAAGCGGCCGGCGGGCGCCTCGGGGCTCAGCTTCACCCGCGAGCAGGGCAATGCCCCCCAAAAATCCCCCCAAAATAATCCACAAAAAAATACACAAAAATCCCAAGAATTCCTAATAAAACCTTCCAAAAAGTAAGAAAAAATCCAAAAAAATCCCAAGAAAATAAAAAAAAAAATTCCCCAAAAATCCTAAAAAATTCCGGAAAAAGGTCCCCAAAAATTTCAAAAAATCCCCAATAAACCCGCCCAAAAATAATGAAAAAATTCCCCAAAAAGCCCAAAAAAATCACCAAAAAATAAAAATAAAATTCCAAAAAATTAAAAAAAAAAACCCCAAAAATCCCCTAAAAAAATCCCCAAAAAATCGAATAAAATACCTAAAAAAATCACAAAAAATCCCTAAAAAATAGAAAAAAATACTTTAAAAATTCCAAAAAAAATCAGCAAAAAATAAAAAAAAAATCAAAAAAAATCGAAAAAAATTCCAAAAAATTCCAAGAAAATCCCCCAAAAAAATCCCAAAAAAATCCTAAAACCAGTTTCTGGTTGCTGATTTTCCTTGGAACATTCCAGAACTTCTATTCTGCCATCGTGGAGCTGTGTGAGAACGGGGGCAAGCGGCCGGCGGGCGCCTCAGGGCTCAGCTTCACCCGCGAGCAGGGCAATGCCCCCCAAAAATCCCAACAAACCCCAAAAAGTCCCCCAAAAAAATCGAAAAAAATCCCCCCAAATAATCCACAAAAAAATAAAAAATATCCTAAAAATTCCCAATAAAACCCGCAAAAAATAAAGAAAAAAATCCAAAAAAATCCCGAAATAACCTCAAAAAAATCGAAAAAAAACCCTAAAAAATCCCCAAAAAATCCCCAAAAATTTCCAATAATTCCAAATAAAACCCTCCAAAAAAATAATGAAAAAATTCCCCAAAAATCCCCCAAAAAATCCAAAAAAATACCTAAAAAATCCCCAAAAAATCAGCAAAAAATAAAAAAAAAATCACAAAAAAATCGAAAAAAATCCCCAAAAAATCCCCAAAAAATCGCCAAAAAATCCCCAAAAAAATCCCCAAAAAATCCCCCAAAGTATTTCTGGTTGCTGATCTCCATTGGAACGTTCCAGAACTTCTATTCTGCCATCGTGGAGCTGTGTGAGAACGGGGGCAAGCGGCCGGCGGGCGCCTCGGGGCTCAGCTTCACCCGCGAGCAGGCCGACGCCATCCGGAGGATCCGCGGCAGCAAAGACAGCTGGGACCTGCTGGGGCTCAAACCCGGCGCCTCCAGGTGGGAAACAGGAAATTTTTATTTGTTAGTATTTTTATTTTTAAATTTTTTTTATTATTTATTATTTTTATTATTTTTATTATTTTTATTTTTTTTAATTTTTATTTTATTTTACTTTTTATTTTATTTTTATTTCTTTTAATTTTATTTTTGATTTTATTTTGATTGTATTTTGATTGTATTTTGATTGTATTTTTCATTTTATTTTGATTTTATTTTTATTATTTTTATTTTATTTTTACTTTATTTTTTATTTTTGCTTTATTTTTTAAATTTTTTTAATTTTCTTTTTATTATTTTATTTTTAATTTTATTTTTGTTTTTTTATTTTTTATTTTATTTTTGTTTTATTATTTTATTTTTCTTTTATTTTTCTTTTACTTTTATTTTTTTTTTTTTTTTTTATTTTTTATTTTATTTTTTACTTTATTTTTATTTTATTTTGTTTTTTATTTTATTTTTATTATTTTAATTTTATTTTTGATTTTATTTTGATTGTGTTTTGATTTTATTTTTTATTTTATTTTTATTATTTTTATTTTGATTTTATTTTTACTTTCTTTTTTATTTTATTTTTGGTTTTTTTTTAGTTTTTATTTTATTTTAGTTTTATTTTATTTTTTATTTTTTTTTTATTTTCTTTTTTTCTTTTTTCTTTTTATTTTATTTTCTTTTTATTATTTTTTTTTATATTATTTTTTCTTTTATTTTTTATTTTATTTATATATTTTTTTTATTTTTTATTTTATTTGGTTTTTTTTCCCCAGGGAGGAGGTGACGCACGCGTACCGGCGCCTGGCCGTGCTGCTGCACCCCCGAACCCCAAAATCTCATTATTTCACCCCAAAATTCCACATTTTCCCTCAGAATTTCACGATTTTTCCCAAAATTTCGATATTTTTCCCAAAATCTCTATTTTTTCCCCATTTTTTTGCAGGGAGGAGGTGACGCGTGCGTACCGCCGCCTGGCCGTGCTGCTGCACCCCGACAAGTGCCTGGGCCCTGAACCCAAAAATCTCATTATTTCACCCCAAAACCTCATTATTTCACCCCAAAATTCCACATTTTCCCTCAGAATTTCGATATTTTTCCCAAAATTTGGATATTTTTCCCCAGGGAGGAGGTGACACGGGCCTACCGGCGCCTGGCCGTGCTGCTGCACCCCTGAACCCCAAAATCTCATTATTTCACCCCAAAATTCCATATTTTCCCTCAGAATTTCAGGATTTTTTCCCAAAATTCCACATTTTCCCTCAGAATTTCACGATTTTTCCCAAAATTTGGATTTTTTTCCCCGTTTTTCCCCAGGGAGGAGGTGACCCGGGCCTACCGGCGCCTGGCCGTGCTGCTGCACCCCTGAACCCCAAAACCTCAATATTTCACCCCAAAATTCCATATTTTCCCTCAGAATTTCAGGATTTTTTCCCAGAATACCATATTTCCCCTCAGAATTTCACGATTTTTCCCAAAATCTCTATTTTTTTCCCCATTTTTGCAGGGAGGAGGTGACGCGGGCCTACCGGCGCCTGGCCGTGCTGCTGCACCCCTGAACCCCAAAATCTCATTATTTCACCCCAAAATTCCATATTTTCCCTCAGAATTTCAGGATTTTTTCCCAAAATTCCATATTTCCCCTCAGAATTTCAATATTTTTCCCAAAATCTCTATTTTTTTCCCCATTTTTGCAGGGAGGAGGTGACGCGGGCCTACCGGCGCCTGGCCGTGCTGCTGCACCCCGACAAGTGCCTGGGCCCTGAACCCAAAAATCTCATTATTTCACCCCAAAATTCCATATTTTCCCTCAGAATTTCAGGATTTTTTCCCAAAATTCCATATTTCCCCTCAGAATTTCACGATTTTTCCCAAAATTTGGATATTTTTCCCCATTTTTGCAGGGAGGAGGTGACGCGGGCCTACCGGCGCCTGGCCGTGCTGCTGCACCCCTGAACCCCAGAATTGCCCAAAATCCCTGCCCCGAACCCCAAAATCTCTGCCCTAAAACCCCCAAAATTCCGCATTTTCCCTCAGAATTCCAAGATTTCACCCCAAAATTCCGTATTTTCCCTCAGAATTCCATGATTTCACCCCAAAATTCCCTCAGGAATTCCCACGAAAACCCCAAATTCCCTGCCAGCAAAGCCCGGATTTCCCTCAGGAATTCCCATGAAAACCCAAAATCCCTGCCCCGAACCCCAAAATCCCTGCCCTAAAATCCCAGAATTCTGTGATTTCACCCCAAAATTCCAGGATTTTTCCCTCTTTTCCTCTTCTAAAACTTTGGGATTTCTGCCGATAATTCCAGGCCAAATTTGTCCAATTATTCCCAATTTCAGTTTTCTCCCACGTTTCCCCCATTCCAAGGGCTGGGAATTCTGGGATTTTTTCCCCTCATTCTTGGGAATTCTGAGGATGATTCCAGGTGAATTTTTTGCCCCAGAATTCCCAATTTTTCCCATTTTTTCCCCATTTTTGCAGGGAGGAGGTGACGCGGGCCTACCGCCGCCTGGCCGTGCTGCTGCACCCCGACAAGTGCGTGGCCCCCGGCTCCGAGGACGCCTTCAAGGCCGTGGTCAACGCCCGAACCGCGCTGCTCAAAAACATCAAATGAGCCCCAAAAATCCCCAAATTTACGCCCAAAAATTCCCAAATTTCCGTCTCCGGGATCGGATCCGCTTCGGGGAGGAGAGGGGATGCGGAATTGCCCGGGATTTGGGGGGTTTATTCCCGGTTTTTTCAGTGTTATTCCCGCTTTTCTGTGAGTTATTCCTAGTTTTTCTGAGTGTTATTCCCATTTTTTTGAGATTTATTCCCATTTTTCTATCAGTTATTCCCAATTTTCTGACTGGTATTGCCATTTTCCTCAGAGTTATTCCCATTTTTCTATGAGTTATTCCCAATTTTCTGTTAATTATTCCCATTTTTCCCAGGATTATTCCCATTTTTCTATGAGTTATTCCCAATTTTCTGTCAGTTATTCCCAGTTTTTCTGAGTGTTATTCCCATTTTTTTCGATATTTCATCCCAGTTTTTTATGAGTTATTCCCAATTTTCTGGTAATTATTCCCACTTTTCTGAGTGTTATTCCCATTTTTTTTTGGGTTTTATTCCCATTTTTCTATGAGTTATTCCCAATTTTCCGTTGATTATTCCCATTTTTCCCAGGATTATTCCCATTTTTGTGTGAGATATTCCCAATTTTCTGAGTGTTATCCCCATTTTTTTGAGGTTTATTCCCATTTTTCTGAGTGTTATTCCCATTTTTCGGGATTTTATTCCCATTTTTCTATCAGTTATTCCCAGTTTTCTATCAGTTATCCCCTTTTTCCCAAGGATTATTCCCATTTTCCTGTGAGTTATTCCCATTTTTCTGTGAGTTATTCCCAGGTTTTCTGAGTGTTATTCCCATTTTTTTTGGGTTTTATTCCCATTTTTCTATGAGTTATTCCCACTTTTCTGTGAATTATTCCCATTTTTCTGAGTGTTCTTCCCGTTTTTCTGGGGATGTTTATTCCCATTTTTCTATCAGTTATTCCCAGTTTTTTATCAGTTATCCCCATTTTCCCAAGGATTATTCCCATTTTCCTGTGAGTTATTCCCATTTTTTGGCCTTTTATTCCCATTTTTCTATCAGTTATTCCCAATTTTCTGGTAATTAATTCCATTTATTTGAGTGTTATTCCCATTTGTTTGGGATTTTATTCCCTTTTTTCTGTGAGTTATTCCCAATTTTCCGTTAATTATTTCCAGTTTTCTGACTGTTATTCCCATTTTTCCTCAGGGTTATTCCCATTTTTCTATGAGTTATTCCCAATTTTCCGTTAATTATTCCCATTTTTCCCATGATTATTCCCATTTTTCTATGAATTATTCCCATTTTTTGGGGGTTTATTCCCAGTTTTTTATGAGTTTTTCCCGCTTTTCTGAGTTATTTCCGGATTCCTCCGAATTATTCCCATTTTTCTATGAGTTATTCCCAATTTTCCAATAATTATTCCCATTTTTCCCATGGTTTATTCCCATTTTCCTGTGAGTTATTCCCAGTTTTTCTGAGTGTTATTCCCATTTTTGGGATGTTTATTCCCATTTTTCTGTGAGTTATTCCCATTTTTCAGGGGGCCATTCCCATTTTCCTCAGAGTTATTCCCATTTTTTGGGGATGTTTATTCCCAATTTTCTATGAGTTATTCCCAATTTTCTGTGAATTATTCCCAATTTTCTATGAGTTATTCCCATTTTTCTTTGAGTTGTTCCCAATTTTCCATTAATTTTCCCCTTTTTCTGTGAGTTATTCCCATTTTTCCAGGGTTCACCCCATTTTTCTGTTCCCATTTTTCTATGAGTTATTCCCAGTTTTCTGTGAGTTATTCCCAATTTTTTTTTTGAGATTTATTCCCAGTTTTCTAAGATTTATTCCCATTTTTCCCAGGCTTAATCCCATTTTTCTGAGCATTTTTACCATTTTTCCGGGGTCATTCCCACTTTTCTGAGTGTTATTCCCATTTTTTGGGGTTTTATTCCCATTTTTCTATGAGTTATTCCCAATTTTCCATTGATTATTCCCATTTTTCCCAGGATTATTCCCATTTTCCTGTGAGTTATTCCCAGTTTTTCTGGGGTCATTCCCAGTTTTCTGAGTGTTATTCCCTTTTTTTGGGGGGGTTTTATTCCCATTTTTCTATCAGTTATTCCCATTTTTCTTTGAATTTTTCCCAATTTTCCACAGGTTATTCCCAGTTTTCTGAGAGTTATTCCCACTTTTCCGTTGTTTATTCCCATTTTTCCCAGGATTATTCCCATTTTGCTGTGAGTTATTCCCATTTTTTGGGGATTTATTCCCATTTTTCTATGAGTTATTCCCAATTTTCTGACTGTTATTCCCATTTTTTCATCAGTTATTCGCATTTTTCCAAGGATTATTCTCATTTTTCAAGGCTCATTCCCATTTTCCTATGAGTTATTCCCAATTTTCTGACTGTTATTCCCATTTTTTCATCAGTTATTCGCATTTTTCCAAGGATTATTCTCATTTTTCAAGGCTCATTCCCATTTTCCTATGAGTTATTCCCAATTTTCTGTTAATTATTCCATTTTCCCAGGATTATTCCCATTTTTATGTGAGCTATTCCCAATTTTCTGAGTGTTATTCCCATTTTTTTGAGATTTATTCCCAGTTTTCTACCAGTTTTCAAAGACTTATTCCCAATTTTCCAAGGATTATTCCCATTTTTCTATGAGTTATTCCCAATTTTCCAATAATTATTCCCATTTTTCCCATGGTTTATTCCCATTTTTCCCATGGTTTATTCCCATTTTCCCATGCGTTATTCCCATTTTTCTGCAGGTTATTCCCAGGTGTTATTCTCATTTTTCCAGGGTTTATTCCCAATTTTCTGTGATTTTTTCCTATTTTTCCAAGGGTTATTCCCATTTTCCATGAATTATTCCCAATTTTCCAAGAATTATTCCCATTTTTCCAGGGTTATTCCCAATTATTTAACAATTATTCCCATTTTTCCAGGATTTTTCCTGTTTTTTCCAGGATTATTCCCATTTTTCATGGATTTATTCCCATTTTTTTAAAGATTATTCCCATTTTTCCAAGAATTATTCCCATTTTTCCGGGATTATTCCAAATTTTCTAATAATTATTCCCATTTTTTCCCATGGTTTATTCCCATTTTTTCCCATGGTTTATTCCCAAGTGTTATTCCCATTTTTCCAGGATTATTCCCAATTTTCTGTGATTTTTTCCCATTTTTCCATCATTATTCCCAATTTTCCAGGATTTATTCCCATTTTTCCAAGGGTTATTCCCAATTATGTAAAAATTATTCCCATTTTTCCAGGATTTTTCCCATTTTTCCAAGGATTTATTCCCTTTTTTTTTTGAGATTATTCCCATTTTTTCCAGGATTATTCCCATTTTTTCCAAGAATTATTCCCATTTTTCCAGGATTATTCCCAATTTTCCAATAATTATTCCATTTTTCCCATGGTTTATTCCCATTTTTCCGCAGGTTATTCCCAGGTGTTA
The DNA here is from genome assembly GCF_028769735.1 of Zonotrichia leucophrys gambelii. NCBI lineage: Eukaryota > Metazoa > Chordata > Aves > Passeriformes > Passerellidae > Zonotrichia > Zonotrichia leucophrys. Next base: position 48,715 of record NW_026992457.1, on the reverse strand, counting down.
TTCCCATTTTTCCAGGGTTTATTCCCTTTTTTTTTTTGAGATTTTCCCCATTTTTTCCAGGATTTTTCCCATTTTTTTCCAGGGCTATTCCCTAATATTTGAAAATTATTCCCATTTTTTCCAGGATTTTCCCATTTTTCCCGGATTATTCCCAATTTTTTTGAGTGTTTTTCCCAATTTTCTGGTTTTTTTCCCAATTTCCCGGGGTGTTTCCAGTTCCGATATTTATTGTAAATAGACATTAAGATAAATTAAATTATTATTATTTAATATAAAATTAATATCAGCCTAATATTAATGTTATTAATACCCAATTAATAATATTACAACATTAAAATTCAATTAAATTATCCTCATTTATTGATATAAATTATTTAAAAATTTTGAAATTAAATTAAATGAAAAAAAAGGGAACGAACCCAAAAAAAAATTTAAATTCTTGATTAGGGGAAGAGAATAAAAAATAAAATAAAAATAAAATAAAAATAAAATAAAATATAAATAAAAATAAATAAATAAAAAATAGAAATAAAAAAATAAATAAAAAAATTAAATCACCAACGCGTGTGAATTTTATTTTTGTTCGTTTTAGAATTTTAAAAGTTTTAAAATTTTAAAATTTTGGGATATTTGGGGGGGTTTTGGGGAAATTTGGAATTTTGGGGATTTTTGGGGTGAAATTTTGGGGAAATTTGGGGATTTTGGGGTGGAATTTGGGAATTTTGGGGTTTTTGGGGATTTTGGGGAAATTTGGGATTTTTGGGGAAATTTGGGATTTTTGGGGGAAATTTGGGAATTTTGGGGTGGAATTTTGGGGAAATTTGGGGGAAATTTGGGGATTTTTGGGGTGAAATTTGGGGGGATTTGGGGAAAAATTTGGGGGAATTTTGGGGTGGATTTGGGGAAATTGGGGAATTTTGGGGAAATTTGGGGGAATTTTGGGGAAATTTGGGGGAATTTTGGGGGGAATTTGGGAAAATTTGGGATTTTGGGAGGAGATTTGGGCGAATTTTGAGGGAATTTTGGGTGAAATTTTGGGGAAATTTGGGGAAATTTTGGGGAAATTTGGGAATTTTGGGGAAAATTTGGGAATTTTGGGGAAAATTTTGGGGGATTTTAGGGAAACTTTTGGGAATTTTGGGAAATTTGTGGGAATTTTGGGGTGAAATTTGTGGGAATTTTGGGGGCGAATTTGGGAATTTGGGGTGGAATTTGGGGAAATTTGGGAATTTTGGGGTGGAAATTTGGGAATTTTGGGGTGAAATTTGGGAATTTGGGGAAATTTGGGGATTTTGGGGGCGAAATTTGGGGGTTTTGAGGGGAAATTTTGGGGGGAAATTTGGGAATTTAGGGGAAATTTGGGAATTTTGGGTGAAATGTGGAGGATTTGGGGTGAGACTTGAAGGATTTGGGAATATTTGGGGAGGAATTTGGGGTGAAATTGGGAGATTTGGGGGATTTTGGGGAGATTTTGCGGGGTTTGGGGTCAGATTTGAGGGGTTTGGGGAAGATTTGGAGATTTGGGTGAAATTTGGGGATTTGGGGTTTTTGGGGGGTGATTGGGAGATTTGGGTGAAATTTGGGGTGAAATTTGAGATTGAATTTGGGGAATTTTGGGGAGAATTGTGAGGTTTCGGATGACATTTGGCGAATTCGGGGATGAACTCCTCGGTTTTTTTGGGGGTTTTTTGGGTTTTTTGTGGGGTTTTTTTGTGTTTTTTGGGGGTTTTTTTGGTGTTTTTTTTGTGTTTTTGGGGTTTTTTTTTGGTGTTTTTTGGGTTTTTTTATTTTATTTTTATTTTTTTATTTTATTCTATTTTTATTTTTATTTTTATTTTATTTTATTTTATTTTATTTCTATTTTTATTTTATTTTATTTTATTTTATTTTATTTTATTTTATTTTATTTTTATTTTTTACTTTATTTTATTTTATTTTATTTTATTTTATTTTATTTTATTTTTATTTTATTTTTTATTTTATTTATTTTATTTTTTTTATTTTATTTCTATTTTTATTTTTTTACTTTATTTTATTTTATTTTATTTTATTTTATTTTATTTTTATTTTTTATTTTATTTATTTTATTTTATTTTATTTTGTTATTTTATTTTTATTTTATTTTAATCTTATTTTATTTTACTTTATTTTATTTTATTTTATTTTATTTTAATTTAATTTTATTTTATTTTATTTTATTTTATTTTATTTTATTTTATTTTATTTAATTTTATTTTATTTTATTTCATTTTATTTATATTTTATTTTATTTTATTTATTTAATTTTTTATTTTATTTTATTTTATTTTATTTTATTTTTTTATTTTAAATTTTATTTTATTATTTTATTTTTATTTTATTTTATTTTATTTTATTTTATTATTTTTATTTTATTTTATTTTTATTTTATTTTATATTTTATTTTATTTTATTTTATTTTATTTTTATTTTATTTTATTTTATTTTATTTTATTATTATTTTTTAATTTATATTATTTTATTTTTATTTTATTTTATATTTTATTTTATTTAATTTTATTTTTATTTTATTTTTTATTTTATTTCATTTCATTTCATTTTCCCCCGGTTTTTTGCGGGATTTCCCGATTTTTTTTGCGGTTTTTCCCAATTTTTTGCGTTTTTCCCGATTTTTTTCCCGGTTTTTTTTTTGTGTTTGCGGCCGCCGGCGGGATCTCGGGAAGGAGGAGCAGGGGAGGCATCGCGACATCTCTGGGGCCGAGCTGGGAAAGCTGGGAAAAAAAACACCCAGAATCGGCCGGCAAAACACAGGGAAAAAACCGGGAAAAATCCGGGATAAAACCGGGAAAAAACCGGGAAAAAACCGGGAAAAAACCGGGAAAAAACCGGGAAAAAAATCCGGGAAAATAACGGGGAAAAATCCGGAGAAAAATCCAGGAATCGGCGGGGAAGGAGCCGAGATCCGGCCGGGAAGGAAATTCAGGAATCAGCCGGGAATTGACCGGGAAGAAATTCCGGGAATTAAAGGGGAAGGAGCCGGGAATTGACCGGGTAGGAATTTCGGGAATCGGCCGGGAAAAATCCGGGAAAAATCCGGGAAAAATCCGGGAAAAATCCGGGAATCGGCGGGGAAGAAACCGGGATTCGGCCGGGAATTGACCGGGAAGGAATTTCGGGAATCAGCCGGGAAAAAAAAAACGGGAAAAAGCCGGGAAAGGATTTTGGGAATCAACCGGGAAGGAGCCGGGATTCCACCGGGATTCAGCCGGGATTCAGCCGGGAAGGAACCGGGAATTGACCGGGAAGGAATTTCGGGAATCAGCCGGGAAGAAACCGGGAAAGGACTTTGGGAATCAGCCGGGAATTGGCCGGGAAGGAATTTCGGGAATCAGCCGGGATTCGGGGAGGATTCGCCCGGGATTCAGCCGGGAATTGACCGGGAAAGGACTTTGGGAATCAGCCGGGATTCAGCGGGAAGGACCGGGAATTAATTCCGGGAATCAGCCGGGAAGAAACCGGGAAAGGACTTTGGGAATCGGCCGGGAAGCACCGGGAATTGACCGGGAAGGAATTTCGGGAATCGGCCGGGATTCAGCGGGAAGGACCGGGAATTAATTCCGGGAATCAGCCGGGAAGAAACCGGGAAAGGACTTTGGGAATCAGCCGGGATTCAGCGGGAAGGACCGGGAATTAATTCCGGGAATCAGCCGGGAATCAGCCGGGAAGGACCCGGGAAGGAATTTCGGGAATCAGCCGGGAATTGACCGGGAATTAATTTCGGGAATCAGCCGGGATTCAGCCGGGAAGGACCCGGGAATTGACCGGGAAGGAATTTCGGGAATCAGCCGGGATTCAGCCGGGAATTGGCCGGGAAGGACCCGGGAAGGAATTTCGGGAATCAGCCGGGATTCAGCCGGGAATTGACCGGGAATTAATTCCGGGAATCAGCCGGGAATCGGCCGGGAATCAGCCGGGAAGAAACCGGGAAAGGACTTTGGGAATCAGCCGGGATTCAGCCGGGAAGGACCCGGGAATTAACCGGGAAGGAATTTCGGGAATCAGCCGGGAATTAGCCGGGAATTGACCGGGAAGGAATTCCAGCAATCCCACCCTCCCAAACTCCCCAAACCCCGGCATTTCCCGCAGCATCCTCCAAACCCCTGCCCGGCCATGCCGCGCTGAGCATCCCTCCTCAAAAAAACACCAAAAAAAACCCCAAAATCCCAGGAATTCTCCCCAAAACCCCCTTCCACCATGCCCAGGAACCGCGCCTTCTCGGAGCCCGAATTCTCAGCCGAATTCTCGGCCGATTACTCGCTGAGCTTCCCCTCGGATCCCGACGGGAGCGCGCTCCGCCGCCGCCGCTCCCGCGAATCCCCGCGGGCGCCGTGCCCGTGCCTGCCGCGCTCCTCCCGCCGCTTCTCCTTCTCTCCGGAATCCCTGGAAAAGCTCTACCAGACCTATTTCCGCCGCCAGCGCCACGAAACGCTGCTGGTCCTCGTCGTCTTCTCGGCCCTCTTCGACATCTACATCCTCGGGATGTGCGCGGCGTTTTCCCGCTTGGAAAAGCTGCTCCCGGCGCTGGCGGCGCTCGGCGGTTTGGTGGCGCACGGGGCGATTTTCCTGCTGCTGAAATCGCGCGTTCTCCCCGAGGATTTTTCCCAGAAATTCCTTCCCTGCGGGCTCTGGGCGCTGACGGTGGCTCAGCTGTGGGGTTTGCTGGGCTGGGAGTTGTTCAGGAGTTTGGCCGAGCCGGTGGACACGGCGGGCTGGCAGGCGTTCTTCGCCTTCTCCTGCTTCCTGACGCTGCCGCTGCGCCTGGCGCGGATCCTGGGGCTGGCGGCCGCGTCCTGCGGCGGGCACGCCCTGGTCCTGGGCATCGTGGAATTCCAGAGGGGGAGCCGCGGGGAGAGCGTGGATCGAGGGGAGGTGGCCAGGCAGGTGCGGGAACGGGGCGGGAATGGTGGGAATGGGGTGGGAATTGTGGAAAAGGGGCGGGAATGGGGTGGGAATTCCATGGATTGATGGGTTCTGGCCAGGCAGGTGCGGGAATGGGCTGGGAAAGTTGGGAATGTGGTGGGAATTCCATGGATCGAGTGGTCTGGAAGGTGCGGGAATGGGGCGGGAATGGGCTGGGAATGGGGTGGGAATTCCATGGATTGAGGGGTTCTGGCCAGGCAGGTGCGGGAATGGGGCGGGAAAGTTGGAAATGGGGTGGGAATTCCATGGATGGAGTGGTCTGGAAGGTGCGAGAATGGGGCAGGAATGGGAACTGGGAATGGGGTGGGAATTCCATGGATGGAGGGGTTCTGGCCAGGCAGGTGCGGGAATGGTGAAAAAGTGATGGGAATGGACCAGGAATGAGGACTGGGAATGTGGTGGGAATTCCATGGATCGAGTGGTCTGGAAGGTGCGGGAATGGGGCAGGAATGGGGCGGGAATGGGGCGGGAATTCCATGGATCGAGGGTCTGGCAGGTGCGGGAATGGGGGCAGGAATGGGGACTGGGAATGGCGGGAATGGGGCGGGAATTCCATGGATCGAGTGGTCTGGAAGGTGCGGGAATGGGGGCAGGAATGGGTTGGGAAGGGGGTGGGAATTCCATGGATCGAGGGGGTTCAGGCCAGGCAGGTGCGGGAATGGGAGCAGGAATTCCGTGGATCGAGGGGAGGTGGCCAGGCAGGTGCGGGAACGGGGCGGGAAAGTGGGGAATGGGGTGGGAATGGGGTGGGAATTCCATGGATTGAGGGGTCACGCAGGTGCGGGAATGGGGGCAGGAATGGGGTGGGAATGGGGTGGGAATGGGGTAGGAAAGTTGGGAATGGGGTGGGAATTCCATGGATTGATGGGTTCTGGCCAGGCAGGTGCGGGAATGGGGCAGGACTGGACTGGAATGGGAATGGACAGGGACTGGACTGGGAATGGAGTGGGAATGGGTTCAGGGAATGGTGGGAATGGGAATGGTGGGAACTGGTTTGGGAATGGGTTGGGAATGGTGGGAACGGGAATGGGAATGGCGGGAATGGGACTGGTGGGAATGGGAATGGTGGGAATGGGAATGGTGGGAATGGAATGGGAATGGTGGGAATGGGACTGGTGGGAATGGGAATGGTGGGAATGGGAATGGCGGGCATGGGGCGGATCCTGGGGCTGGCGGCCGCGTCCTGCGGCGGGCACGCCCTCGTCCTGGGCATCGTGGAATTCCAGAGGGGGAGCCGCGGGGAGAGCGTGGATCGAGGGGAGGTGGCCAGGCAGGTGCGGGAATGGGGAGGGAATTCCGTGGATCGAGGGGAGGTGGCCAGGCAGGTGCGGGAATGGGGTGGGAATTCCATGGATGGAGGGGTCTGGAAGGTGCGGGAATGGGGCGGGAATGGGAACGGGGAATGCCATGGATTGATGGGTTCTGGCCAGGCAGGTGCGGGAATGGGGCGGGAATTCCATGGATCGAGGGGAGGTGGCCAGGCAGGTGCGGGAATGGGGCGGGAATTCCATGGATCGAGGGGAGGTGGCCAGGCAGGTGCGGGAATGGGGCGGAAATGGGGCGGGAATGGGGTGGGAATGGGGTGGGAATGGGGCGAGAATGGTGGAAAAGTGATGGGAATGGGGTGGGAAAGTTGGGAATGGGGTGGGAATTCCATGGATGGAGGGGAGGTGGCCAGGCAGGTGCAGGAATGGGGACTGGGAAAGTTGGGAATGGGGTGGGAATGGGATGGGAATTCCATGGATTGAGTGGTCTGGAAAGTGCGGGAATGGGGCGGCAATGAGGTGGGAATGGGGTGGGAATTCCATGGATGGAGGGGTCAGGCAGGTGCGGGAATGGTGAAAAAGTGATGGGAATGGACCAGGAAGGAGAATTGGGAATTGGGTGGGAATTCCATGGATGGAGGGGTTCTGGCCAGGCAGGTGCGGGAATGGGGCGGGAAAGTTGGGAATGGGGACTGGGAATGGTGGGAATGGGGTGGGAATGGGATGGGAATGGGGCAGGAATGGACAGGAATGAGGTGGGAATGGGAACTGGGAATGGGGTGGGAAAGTTGGGAATGGGGTGGGAATTCCATGGATGGAGGGGTTCTGGCAGGTGCGGGAATGGGGCAGGAATGGGGTGGGAATGGTGGGAATGGAATGAGAATGGAATGGGAATGGACAGGGACTGGACTGGGAATGGGGACTGGGAATGGTGGGAATGTGGTGGGAATTCCATGGATGGAGGGGTCTGGCAGGTGAGGGAATGGTGGAAAAGTGATGGGGATGGACCAGGAATGGGGACTGGGAATGGGGTGGGAATTCCATGGATGGAGGGGAGGTGGCCAGGCAGGTGCGGGAATGGGGCAGGAATGGGGTGGGAATGGTGGGAATGGAATGGGAACGGGGTGGGAATGGACAGGGACTGGACTGGGAATGGGGTGGGAATGGGGACTGGGAATGGGTTCAGGGAATGGGGACTGGGAATGGTGGGAATTTCATGGATCGAGGGGTTCTGGCCAGACAGGTGCGGGAATGGAACAGGAATGGGCTGGGAATGGTGGGAATGGGATGGGAATGGATCAGGAATGGGGTGGGAATGGAATGAGAATGGAATGGGAATGGACAGGGACTGGACTGGGAATGGGGTGGGAATGGGGTGGGAATTCCATGGATTGAGTGGTTCTGGCCAGGCAGGTGCGGGAATGGGGACAGGAAATGGGCTGGGAATGGTGGAAAAGGGATGGGAATGGAGCAGGAATGGGGTGGGAATGGTCAGGGAATGGGGCAGGGAATGGGGACTGGGAATGGGATGGGAATGGGAATTGGGAATGGACAGGAATGAGGTGGGAATGAGAATTGGGAATGGGTACTGGGAATGGAAAGAGAATGGAATGGGAGTGGAGTGGGAATGATGGGAATTCCATGGATTGAGGGGTTCTGGCCAGGCAGGTGCGGGAATGGTGGGAAAAGGATGGGAATGGACAAGGAATGGGGTGGGAATGGGGACTGGGAATGGTGGGAATTTCATGGATCGAGGGGTTCTGGCCAGACAGGTGCCGGAATGGAGCAGGAATGGGGTGGAAATGGGATGGGAATAGCATTTGGAGTTTTTCCCAGGATTTGGGATTTGGGATCAGGAGCTTTTCCTGCAGGATTTGGGAACTGGGATCTCCTCGGTGTTGGAGCTTTTCCCGCAGAATTTTGGGATTTGGGATTGGAGCTTTTCCCACAGGATTTGGGATCCAGGATCTCCTCTATGTTGGATTTTTCCCACAGAATTTGGGATTTGGGATCTCCTCCATGCTCGAGTTTTTCCTGCAGAATTCTGGGATTTGGGATCTCTTCCATGTTGGGGCTTTTTCCACGGATTTTGGGATATGGATCAGAACTTTTCCCGCAAAATATTTGGGATTCAGGATCGGTCCTTTTCCTGCAGGATTTGGGATCGGAGCTTTTCCCACAGGATTTGGGATTCAGGGTTTGAGCTTTTTCCCCAGAATTTGGGACCTGGGATTGGAGTTTTTCCTGCAGAATTCAGGATCCTGGATTGGAGATTTTCCCACAGAATTTGGGATTTGGGATCGGAGTTTTTCCCACAGGATTTGGGATTTGGGATCTCCTCCATGTTGGGGCTTTTCCCACAGAATTTGGGATCTGGATCAGAACTTTTCCCGCAAAATATTTGGGATTCAGGATTGGTCCTTTTCCTGCAGGATTTGGGATTCAGGATTGGAGATTTTCCCACAGAATTTGGGACCTGGGATTGGAGTTTTTCCTGCAGAATTCAGGATCCTGGATTGGAGATTTTCCCACAGAATTTGGGATTTGGGATCGGAGTTTTTCCCACAGGATTTGGGATCTGGGATCTCCTCCATGTTGGGGCTTTTCCCACGGAATTTGGGATCTGGATCAGAGCTTTTCCCGCAAAATATTTGGGATTCAGGATTGGTCCTTTTCCTGCAGGATTTGGGATTTGGGATTGGAGGTTTTCCCACAGAATTTGGGATTTGGGATCAGTTTTTCCCCCAGAATTTGGGATTTGGGATTGCAGATTTTCCCACAGAATTTTGGGATTTGGGATCGGAGTTTTTCCCACAGGATTTGGGATCTGGATCAGAACTTTTCCCGCAAAATATTTGGGATTCGGGATTGGTCCTTTTCCTGCAGAATTTGGGATTTGGGATTGGAGCTTTTCCCACAGAATTTGGGATCTGGGATTGGAGATTTTCCCACAGAATTTGGGATCTGGGATTGGAGAGTTTTCCCGCAGAATTTTGGGATTTGGGATTGGAGCTTTTCCCACAGAATTTGGGATTCAGGGTTTGAGCTTTTTCCCCAGAATTTGGGACCTGGGATTTGAGTTTTGCTGCAGAATTTCGGGATTTGGGATCGGAGATTTTCCCACAGGATTTGGGATCTGGATCAGGGCTTTTCCCGCAGGATTTGGGATTCAGGATCTCCTCCATGTTGGGGCTTTTCCCACAGAATTTGGGATCTGGATCAGAACTTTTCCCGCAAAATATTTGGGATTCAGGATCGGTCCTTTTCCTGCAGGATTTGGGATTTGGGATTGGAGCTTTTCCCACAGAATTTGGGATTCAGGGTTTGAGCTTTTTCCCCAAAAATTTGGGACCTGGGATTGGAGTTTTTCCTGCAGAATTCAGGATCCTGGATTGGAGATTTTCCCACAGAATTTGGGATTTGGGATTGGAGTTTTTCCCACAGAATTTGGGATCTGGGATCTCCTCCATGTTGGAGGTTTTCCCACAGAATTTGGGATCTGGATCAGAACTTTTCCCGCAGAATATTTGGGATTCAGGATCAGAGCTTTTCCTGCAGGATTTGGGATTTGGGATTGGAGCTTTTCCTGCAGGATTTGGGATTCAGGATTGGAGATTTTCCCGCAGAATTTGGGACCTGGGATTGGAGTTTTTCCCACAGAATATTTGGGATTCAGGATTGGAGATTTTCCCGCAGAATTTGGGACCTGGGATTGGAGTTTTACTGCAGAATTTTGGGATTTGGGATTGGAGATTTTCCCACAGGATTTGGGATCCGGGATCTCCTCCATGTTGGAGCTTTTCCCAAGGAATTTGGGATCTGGATCAGAACTCTTACCGCAAAATATTTGGGATTCAGGATCGGTCCTTTTCCTGCACGATTTGGGATTCAGGGTTTGAGGTTTTTCCCCAGAATTTGGGACCTGGGATTGGAGATTTTCCCACAGAATTCAGGATCCTGGATTGGAGATTTTCCCACAGAATTTGGGATTTGGGATCGGAGTTTTTCCCACAGGATTTGGGATCTGGGATCTGCTCCATGTTGGGGCTTTTCCCACGGAATTTGGGATCTGAATCAGAACTTTTCCCACAGAATATTTGGGATTCAGGATCGGTCCTTTTCCTGCAGGATTTGGGATTTGGGATTGGAGCTTTTCCCACGGAATTTGGGATATGGATCAGAACTTTTCCCGCAAAATATTTGGGATTCAGGATTGGTCCTTTTCCTGCAGAATTTGGGATCTGGGATTGGAGATTTTCCCAGAGAATATTGGGATTTGGGATCAGAGCTTTTCCCCACAGAATTTGGGATTTGGGATCAGAGCTTTTCCTGCAGGATTTCGGGATTTGGGATTGAAGATTTACTGCAGATTTTTGGGATTTGGGATCGGAGTTTTTCCCACAGGATTTGGGATCTGGGATCTCCTCCATGTTGGATTTTTCCCGCAGAATTTGGGATTTGGGATTGGAGTTTTTCCCGCAGAATTTGGGATTCCGGGTTTGAGCTTTTTCCCCAAAATTTGGGACCTGGGATTGGAGTTTTTCCTGCAGAATTCAGGATCCTGGATTGGAGATTTTCCCACAGAATTTGGGATCTGGATCAGAACTTTTCCCACAGAATATTTGGGATTCAGGATTGGTCCTTTTCCTGCAGAATTTGGGATTTGGGATCAGTTTTTCCCCACAGAATTTGGGACCTGGGATTGGAGTTTTACTGCAGAATTTTGGGATTTGGGATCGGAGATTTTCCCATGAATTTGGGATTCAGGGTTTGAGCTTTTTCCCCAAAATTTGGGACCTGGGATTGGAGTTTTTCCTGCAGAATTCAGGATCCTGGATTGGAGATTTTCCCACAGAATTTGGGATTTGGGATCAGAGGTTTTCCCACAGGATTTGGGATCCGAAATCTGCTCCATGTTGGGGCTTTTCCCATGGAATTTGGGATCTGGATCAGAACTTTTCCCGCAAAATATTTGGGATCCAGGATTGGTCCTTTTCCTGCAGAATTTGGGATTTGGGATTGGAGGTTTTCCCCCAGAATTTGGGATCTGGGATTGGAGATTTTCCCACAGAATTTTGGGATTTGGGATCGGAGTTTTTCCACAGGATTTGGGACCTGGGATCTCCTTCATGTTGGGGCTTTTCCCACGGAATTTGGGATCTGGATCAGAACTTTTCCTGCAAAATATTGGGGATTCAGGATTGGTGCTTTTCCTGCAGGATTTGGGATTTGGGATTGGAGCTTTTCCTGCGGGATTTGGGATTCAGGATTGCAGATTTTCCCAGAGAATTTTGGGATTTGGGATCGGAGCTTCTCCCACAGGATTTGGGATCTGGGATTGGAGATTTTTTCCCACAGAATTTTGGGATTTGGGATCAGAGCTTTTCCCCACAGAATTTGGGATCTGGGATTGGAGATTTTTTCCCACAGAATTTTGGGATTTGGGATCACAGCTTTTCCCACAGATTTTGGGATTTGGGGCTGTCTCTGTGCTGGAGTTTTTCCTGCAGAATTTGGGATTTGGGATCAGAGCTTATCTCACAAAATTTGGGATCTGGGAAGTGTTTTGGATCTCGGGACACATCCGGAGAGATTTTTTTTTTGGGATGAGACTCACGGAAGGGCAGCAGGAGTGGGATGGGTGAGAGGATTCCCGGGATTTTCAGAATTCCCGGCATTTTCAGGATTCCAATCCATGGGGACAGGATCCAACCCAAGGGTGGGATCCATCCCATGGATCTGGATCAATCCTGTGGGATCAGGATGCAATCCATGGAACTGGGATCCAGTCAATGGAACTGCATCAATCCTGGGGGATCAGGATCCAATCCATGGGATCAGAATTTGATCCTTGGGGACTGGACCCAATCCATGGGGTCAGGATCAATCCTGTGGGATCAGGACCAATCCATGGGGTCAGGATCCAATCCATGGGATCAGGACCAATCCTGTGGGATCAGGATCAATCCCATGGGATCAGGATCCAATTCCTGGGAACACAATTTAATCCATGGGATCAGGACCCAACCCAATGGGATCAGGATCAATCCCATGGGATCAGGACCAATCCCACGGGATCAGGACCAATCCCACGGGATCAGGATCAATCCCACGGGATCAGGACCAATCCCATGGGATCAGGATCCAATCCTTGGGATCAGGATCAATCCTGTGGGATCAGGACCAATCCCATGGGATCAGGATCCAATCCTGTGGGATCAGGATCCAATCCATGGGGTCAGGATCCAATCCGTGGGAATGGGAACAAATCCATGGGGACAGGACGCATCCAAGGATGGGATCCCTCCCATGGACCTGGATCAATCCTGTGGGATCAGGATGCAATCCATGGAACTGGGATCCAGTCAATGGAACTGCATCAATCCTGGGGGATCAGGATCCAATCCATGAGAATGGGATTCAATCCATAAGGTCAGGATCCAATCCATGGGATCAGGATCCAATCCATGGGGTCAGGATCCAATCCTTGGGATCAAAATCCAGCCAATGGGATCAGAATCAAATCCTTGGGAACGGGATCCAATGGGAACATGATCCTTGGGAACAGAATTTAATCCATGGGATCAGGACCCAACCCAATGGGATCAGGATCAATTCCGTGGGATCAGGACCCAATCCAGGAGGTCAAGGCCCAATCCCATGGGATCAGGATCCAATCCATGGGGGCAGGATCCAGTCCAGGGGTCTTTGGGATCAGGAGCCAGCCAATGGGATCAGGAGCCAGCCAATGGGATCAGGATCCAATCCATGGGATCAGCATCCAATCCTTGGGAACGGGATCCAATGGGAACAAGATCCTTGGGAACAGAATTTAATCCATGGGATCAGGACCCAACCCAATGGGATCAGGATCCAATCCATGGAATCGGGATCCAATCCATGGGAATGGGAACAAATCCATGGGGACAGGACGCATCCAAGGATGGGATCCCTCCCATGGATCTGGATCAATCCCGTGGGATCAGGATGCAATCCATGGAATTGGGATCCAATCAATGGAACTGGATCAATCCTGGGGGATCAGGACCCAATCCATGGAGTCAGAATTTGATCCTTGGGGACAGGATCCAATCCATGGGGTCAGAATCCAGTCCGGGGGTCAGGATCCAATCCATGGGGTCAGGATCCAATCCATGGGGTCAGGATCCAATCCATGGGATCAGAATTTGATCCTTGGGATCTGGACCCAATCCATGGGACCAGGATCCAATTTATGGGAATGGGAACAAATCCATGGGGACAGGACGCAATCCAAGGATGGGATCAATCCCATGGATCTGGATCAATCCTGTGGGATCAGGATCCAATCCATGGAATTGGGATCCAATCAATGGAACTGGATCAATCCTGTGGGATCAGGATGCAATCCATGGAATTGGGATCCAATCAATGGAACTGGATCAATCCTGGGGGATCAGGATCCAATCCATGAGAATGGGATTCAATCCATAAGGTCAGGATCCAATCCATGGGGTCAGGATCCAATACTTGGGATCAATATCCAATCCATGGGATCAGGAGCCAGCCAATGGGATCAGCATCCAATCCATGGGAACGGGATCCAATGGGAACAAGATCCTTGGGAACAGAATTTAATCCATGGGATCAGGACCCAACCCAATGGGATCAAGGCCCAGCCAATGGGATCAGGATCAATCCTGTGGGATCAGGACCAATCCCATGGGAACAGGACCCAATCCATGGGAATGGGAACAAATCCATGGGGACAGGACACAATCCAAGGATGGGATCCCTCCCATGGATCTGGATCAATCCTGTGGGATCAGGATGCAATCCATGGGATCTGGACATAATCCAAGGGATCAGGATGCAATCCATGGAACTGGGATCCAATCAATGGAACTGGATCAATCCTGGGGGATCAGGATCCAATCCATGAGAATGGGATTCAATCCATAAGGTCAGGATCCAATCCATGGGGTCAGGATCCAATCCATGGGGTCAGGATCCAATCCTTGGGATCAAGATCCAACCAATGGGATCAGGAGCCAGCCAATGGGATCAGGAGTCAGCCAATGGGGACAGGACCCAATCCATGGGATCAGAATCCAATGGGAACAAGATCCTTGGGAACAGAATTTAATCCATGGGATCAGGACCCAACCCAATGGGATCAGGGCCCAGCCAATGGGATCAGGATCAATCCTGTGGGATCAGGAGCCAGCCAATGGGATCAGGATCCAATCCATGGGAATGGGATTCAATCCATGGGATCAGGACCCAATCCATGGGGTCAGGACCCAATCCATGGGGTCAGGATCCAATCCATGGGAATGGGAACAAATCCATGGGGACAGGACACAATCCAAGGATGGGATCCCTCCCATGGACTGGATCAATTCTGTGGGATCAGGATGCAATCCATGGAATTGGGATCCAATCAATGGAACTGGATCAATCCTGGGGGATCAGGACCCAATCCATGGAGTCAGAATTTGATCCTTGGGGACAGGATCCAATCCATGGGGTCAGGATCCGGTCCGGGGGACAGGATCCAATCCATGGGATCAGGATCCAATCCATAGGGTCAGGACCCAATCCATAGGAACTGAATCCAATCCATGGGGTCAGGATGCAATCCATGGAATCGGGATCCAATCCATGGGAACAGGACCCAATCCATAGGGACAGGATCCAATCCATGGGATGAGGATCCAACCCAAGGGTGGGATCCATCCCATGGATCTGGATCAATCCTGTGGGATCAGGATCCAATCCATGGGATCAGGATCCAATCCATGGGAATGGGATCCAATCCATGGGGTCAGAATCCAATCCATGGAATCAGAATCCAATCCATGGAATCAGGATCCAGTCCATGGGAACAGGAACCCAATCCATGGGACAGGATCCAATCCATGGGATCGGGATCCCATCCATGGAGTCAGGATCCAATCCAGGGGGTCTTTGGGATCAAAATCCAACCAATGGGATCAGGAGCCAGCCAATGGGATCAGGATCCAATCCATGGGATCAGGATCCAATCCATGGGAACGGGATCCAATCCATGGGAACGGGATCCAATGGGAACAAGATCCTTGGGAACAGAATTTAATCCATGGGATCAGGACCCAACCCAATGGGATCAAGGCCCAGCCAATGGGATCAGGATCAATCCTGTGGGATCAGGATCCAATCCATGGGATCAGGACCCAATCCATGGGATCAGGATCCAATCCATGGGATCAGGATCCAATCCATGGGAATGGGAACAAATGCATGGGGACAGGACACAATCCAAGGATGGGATCCCTCCCATGGATCTGGATCAATTCTGTGGGATCAGGATCCAATCCATGGAATTGGGATCCAATCAATGGAACTGGATCAATCCCGTGGGATCAGGACCCAATCCATGGAGTCAGAATTTGATCCTTGGGGACAGGATCCAATCCATGGGGTCAGGATCCAATCCATGGGATCAGGAACCCAATCCATGGGACCAGGATCCAATCCATGGGGTCAGGATCCAGTCCTTGGGAACAGGACCCAGCCAATGGAATCATGATCCAATCTATGGGAACACGATCCAATCCATAGGGACAGGACCCAATCCATGGGAATGGGATCCAATCCATGGGATCAGGAATCACCCCAAAGGCAGGATCCATCCATGGACCTGGATCAATCCTGTGGGATCAGGATCAATCCCATGGGATCAGGATCCAATCCATGGGAACAGGACCCAATCCATAGGGACAGGATCCAATCCATGGGATGAGGACCCGATCCATGGGGGTCAGGATCCAATCCAGGGGGTCTTTGGGATCAAAATCCAACCAATGGGATCAGGAGCCAGCCAATGGGATCAAGATCCAATCCATGGGGTCAGAATCCAATCCATGGAATCAGGATCCAGTCCATGGGAACAGGACCCAATCCATGGGACCAGGATCCAATTTATGGGAATGGGAAACAAATCCATGGGGTCAGGATCCAATCCATGGGGTCAGGATCCAATCCTTGGGATCAAAATCCAGCCAATGGGATCAGGAGTCAGCCAATGGGATCAGAATCCAATCCTTGGGAACGGGATCCAATGGAAACACGATCCTTGGGAACAGAATTTAATCCATGGGATCAGGACCCAACCCAATGGGATCAAGGCCCAGCCAATGGGATCAGGACCCAACCCAATGGGATCAGGATCAATCCCGTGGGATCAGGACCAATCCCATTGGAATGGGAACAAATCCATGGGATCAGGACACAATCCAAGGATGGGATCCCTCCCATGGATCAGGATCAATCCCACGGGATCAGGACCCCACCCTAGGATGGGCTCCACCCCCTGGACCTGCACCCAATCCCGTGGGATCACCCGGGATCCACCCCTGCCCTGGACATTCCCGTTGGGACACCCCAGAACCTTTCCCAGATTTTTGGCCATTCCCGGGAATGCGGATTCAGAGCCCCGGCCGTGGTTTTTTCCGGAACTTTCCCCTCTCCCGGGGCTGCAATTCCCAGGGAACGGCGCCACGTGATCCGCCCGGAGCCGCTGCCTTCCCTCGGGATCCCCCGGATCCCTCGGGATTCCGGCCCGGCTGCCGCCTTTTTCCAAAACATCTCCGGGATTTCCAACCCCCCGAATCCCCCGGGATGCTCCCGGAGCTGCTTTTGCCCTGGAATTCCTGATATTTATCCCAAAAATTCCCGCTGTTTGTTCCCAAAAATCCTGCGATCCCAAGTGCCAGCTCTTTTATCCCAATGATCCCGTGTTCCCAAATTCCTGCTCTTTAATTCCAAATATCCCACAATTCCAAATTCCTGCTGTTTCCACCCAAAGATCCCAGGATCCCAAATTCTCGCTCTTTCGTCCTGATGATCCCATGATCCCAAATTCCCAACAGTTTTTTTCCCAAAGATCCTCTGACCCTAAATTTCCACTTTTTTTCCCAAAAATCCTGCGATCCCAAATGCCAGCTCTTTTATCCCAATGATCCCATGTTCCCAAATTCCTGCTCTTTAATACCAAATATTCCAGAATTCCAAATTCCCACAAGTTCTTCCCAAAGATCCTCTGATCCCAAATTCCCACTCTTTCTTCCCGAAGATCCTGTGATCCCAAATTCCTGCTGTTTGTTCCCAAAAATCCTGCCATCCCAAATTCCTGCTGGTTTTTCCCGAAGATCCTGTGATCCCAAATTCCTGCTCTTTCATCCTGAATATTCCACAATTCCAAACTCCCGCGGTTTTCTCTCAAAAATCCCATGATCCCAAATTCCCGCAAGTTCTTCCCAAAGATCCTGCGATCCCAAATTCCTGCTGTTTGTTCCCAAAAATCCTGTGATCCCAAATTCCAGCTGTTTATTCCCAAAAATCCTGTGATCCCAAATTCCTGCTCTTTAATCCCAAATATCCCACAATTCCACATTCCTGCTGTTTTCTCCCAAATATCCCATGGTCCCAAATTCCCACTCTTTCTTCCCAAAGATCCTCTGACCCCAAATTCCCACTCTTTCTTCCTGAAGGTCCCATGATCCCAAATTCCTGCTCTTTCTTCCCAAAGATCCTGTGATCCCAAATTCCTGCTGTTCCCAAAAATCCTGGGATCCCAAATGCCAGCTCTTTTATCCCAGAGATCCCATGATCCCAAATTCCCACTGTTTTTTCCCAAAGATCCCGTGGGCCCAAATTCCTCCTCTTTCAACCCAAATATCCCGAAGATCCCAAATTCCCCCCATTCCATCCCAAATATCCTGCAATCCCAAATTCCTTCTTTTCCATCCCAAAAATCCTTTGATCCCAAATTCCTGCCCTTCGATCACGAATATCAGGAATCCCGATCCCAAATCCCCCCTCTTTCATCCCAAAAATCCCCCAATCCCAAATTCCCGCCATTTCACCCCAAATATCCTGTGATCTCAAAATTCCCGCTCTTCCATCACAAAGATTCCCTCATCCCAAATTCCCAGCGTTTCCCAAATATCCCGGGATCCCAAATTTCTTTTGAAATATCCCAAATATCCCAAATATCCCAAATTCCCAAATATCCCAAATACCCCAAAAATTCCCAAATTTTGGTGTCCAACGTGGCGCTGTACACGTGCGCGGCGGCCATGATGGTGGGCGCCATGTCGTACGTCATGGCCGACCGGAAGCACCGGAAGCCGTTCCTCCCAAACCCCGGTGTTCCATCCCAAATATCCCAAAAATTCCCAAATTTTGGGAAAAATTCCCAGATTTTGGTGTTTCCCATCCCCACAGCTGCTGTCCAACGTGGCGGCCATGATGGTGGGCGCCATGTCGTACGTCATGGCCGACCGGAAGCACCGGAAGCCGTCCCTCCCAAACCCTGGTGTTCCATCCCAAATATCCCAAATATCCCAAATATTCCAAATACCCCCAAAATTCCCAAATTTTGGTGTCCAACGTGGCGCTGTACACGTGCGCGGCGGCCATGATGGTGGGCGCCATGTCGTACGTCATGGCCGACCGGAAGCACCGGAAGCCGTTCCTCCCAAATCCCGGTGTTCCATCCCAAATTCCCAAATATCCCAAATTCCCAGATTTTGGTGTCCAACTGGGCGTGTACACGTGCGCGGCGGCCATGATGGTGGGTGCCATGTTGTATGTCATGGCCGACCGGAAGCACCGGAAGCCATTCCTCCCAAATCCCACTGTTCCATCCCAAATTCCCAAATACCCCCAAAATTCCCAAATTTTGGTGTCCAACATGGCGCTGTACGCGTGCGCGGCGGCCATGATGGTGGGCGCCATGTTGTACATCATGGCCGACCGGAAGCACCGGAAGCCGTTCCTCCCAAACCCCGGTGTTCCATCCCAAATATCCCAAATATCCCAAATTTTGGGAAAAATTCCCAGATTTTGGTGTTTCCCGTCCCCAGCTGCTGTCCAACGTGGCGCTGTACGCGGCGGCCATGATGGTGGGCGCCATGTCGTACGTCATGGCCGACCGGAAGCACCGGAAGCCGTTCCTCCCAAATCCTGGTGTTCCATCCCAAATATCCCAAATATCCCAAATTTTGGGAAAAATGCCCAGATTTTGGGAAAAATTCCCAGATTTTGGTGTTTCCCGTCCCCAGCTGCTGTCCAACGTGGCGCTGTACACGGCGGCCATGATGGTGGGCGCCATGTTGTGCGTCATGGCTGACCGGAAGCACCGGAAGCCGTCCCTCCCAAATCCTGGAGTTCCATTCCAAATATCCCAAATATCCCAAATTTTGGGAAAAATTCCCAGATTTTGGTTTTTCCCGTCCCCAGCTGCTGTCCAACGTGGCGCTGTACGCGGCGGCCATGATGGTGGGCGCCATGTTGTACGTCATGGCCGACCGGAAGCACCGGAAGCCGTTCCTCCCAAATCCCGGAGTTCCATCCCAAATTCCTGAATATCCCAAATATCCCAAATTCCCAAATTTTGGGAAAAATTCCCAGATTTTGGTGTTTCCCATCCCCACAGCTGCTGTCCAACATGGCGCTGTACGCGGCGGCCATGATGGTGGGCGCCATGTCGTACGTCATGGCCGACCGGAAGCACCGGAAGCCATTCCTCCCAAATCCCACTGTTCCATCCCAAATATCCCAAATTTCCAAATATCCCAAATACCCCCAAAATTCCCAAATTTTGGTGTCCAACGTGGCACTGTACATGTGCACAGTGGCCATGATGGTGGGCACCATGTCGTCCATCATGGCCGACCGGAAGCACCGGAAGCCGTTCCTCCCAAATCCCACTGTTCCATCCCAAATATCCCAAATATCCCAAATTTTGGGAAAAATGCCCAGATTTTGGTGTTTCCATCCCCACAGCTGCTGTCCAACGTGGTGCTGTACGTGGCGGCCATGATGGTGGGTGCCATGTCGTACATCATGGCCGACCGGAAGCACCGGAAGCAGTCCCTCTCAAAT
The DNA here is from genome assembly GCF_028769735.1 of Zonotrichia leucophrys gambelii. NCBI lineage: Eukaryota > Metazoa > Chordata > Aves > Passeriformes > Passerellidae > Zonotrichia > Zonotrichia leucophrys. Next base: position 28,580 of record NW_026992457.1, on the reverse strand, counting down.
CCCACTGTTCCATCCTGAATATCCCAAATATCCCAAATATCCCAAATATCCCAAATATCCCAAAGACCCCAAAAATTCCCAAATTTTGGTGTCCAACGTGGCCCTGTACATGTGTACACGGCGGCCATGATGGTGGGCGCCATGTCGTATGTCATGGCCGACCGGAAGCACCGGAAGCCGTTCCTCCCAAATCCTGGTGTTCCATCCCAAATATCCCAAAAATTCCCAAATTTTGGGAAAAAATTCCCAGATTTTGGTGTTTCCCGTCCCCAGCTGCTGTCCAACATGGCGCTGTACACGGCGGCCATGATGGTGGGCGCCATGTCGTACGTCATGGCCAACCGGAAGCACCGGAAGCCGTTCCTCCCAAATCCCACTGTTCCACCCTGAATATCCCAAATATCCCAAATATCCCAAATTCCCAAATTTTGGTGGTTCCCATCCCCACAGCTGCTGTCCAACGTGGCGCTGTACATGTGTGCACGGCGGCCATGATGGTGGGCGCCATGTCGTACGTCATGGCCAACCGGAAGCACCGGAAGCCGTTCCTCCCAAACCCTGGTGTTCCATCCCAAATATCCCAAATTCCCAAATATCCCAAATACCCCAAAAATTCCCAGATTTTGGTGTTTCCCGTCCCCAGCTGCTGTCCAACGTGGCGCTGTACGCGGCGGCCATGATGGTGGGCGCCATGTCGTACGTCATGGCCGACCGGAAGCACCGGAAGCCGTTCCTCCCAAATCCCACTGTTCCATCCTGAATATCCCAAATATCCCAAATTCCCAAATATCCCAAATACCCCAAAAATTCCCAAATTTTGGTGTCCAACGTGGCGCTGTACGCGTGTGCGCGGCGGCCATGATGGTGGGCGCCATGTCGTACGTCATGGCCGACCGGAAGCACCGGAAGCCATTCCTCCCAAATCCCACTGTTCCATCCCAAATATCCCAAATACCCCAAAAATTCCCAAATTTTGGTGTCCAACATGGCGCTGTACGCTTGTGCGCGGCGGCCATGATGGTGGGCGCCATGTTGTGCATCATGGCCGACTGGAAGCCGTTCCTCCCAAATCCCACTGTTCCATCCCAAATATCCCAAATTTTGGGAAAAATTCCCAGATTTTGGTGTTTCCCATCCCCACAGCTGCTGTCCAACGTGGCGCTGTACGCGGCGGCCATGATGGTGGGCGCCATGTCGTACGTCATGGCCGACCGGAAGCACCGGAAGCCGTCCCTCCCAAATCCCGCTGTTCCATCCCAAATTCCCAAATATCCCAAATATCCCAAATTCCCAGATTTTGGTGTTTCCCGCCCCCAGCTGCTGTCCAACGTGGCGCTGTACGCGGCGGCCATGATGGTGGGCGCCATGTCGTACGTCATGGCCGACCGGAAGCACCGGAAGGCGTTCCTGGAGGCGCGGCAGTCGCTGGAGGTGAAACTGAACCTGGAGGAGCAGAGCCAGCAGCAGGTGGGGACATGGTGGGAATTGGGAATTGGGATTTTGGGATTGGGAATTTGGGATGGGGATTGGAGTTGGGAATGGGATTGGGAATGGGAATTTGGGATGGGGATTGGAGTTGGGAATGGGATTGGGAATGGGAATGGGATTGGGAATGGGAATTTGGGATGGGGATTGCAATTGGGATTGGGATTGGGAATGGGAATTTGGGATTGAGGTCAAACTGAACCTGGAGGAGCAGAGCCAGCAGCAGGTGGGGACGGACAGCGGGAATTTGGGAATTGGGATTGGGATTGGGATTGGGATTGGGAATGGGATTGGGAATGGGAATGGGAATTTGGGATTGAGGTCAAACTCAACCTGGAGGAGCAGAGCCAGCAGCAGGTGGGGACGGACAGTGAGAAATTTGGGAATTGGGATTTTGGGATTGGGAATTTGGGATGGGGATTGGAGTTGGGAATGGGAATGGGAATGGGAATTTGGGATTGAGGTCAAAGTCAACCTGGAGGAGCAGAGCCAGCAGCAGGTGGGGACGGACAGCGGGAATTTGGGAATTGGGATTTTGGGATTGGGATTGGGAATTGAGAATGGGAATGGGGGCAGGAAGGTGGGAATTGGGATTGGGAATGGGATTGGGATTGGGAATAGGAAATGGGAATGGGGTTGGAACAAGAACAGGAACAAGAATGGGATTGGGATGGAAATGGGGTGGGGATGGGATTTGGGAATGGATCAGGAATGGGATTGAGGATGGGACTGGGATTGGGATTGGGAGTGTTTAAGGGAATGGGAATAGAGTGAGAATGGGAATAGGAATAGGAATGGGATTGGATGATCAGGAATGGGATTGGGAAATGGGTCGGGAATGGGATTGGGGATGGGGATGGGAATGGGGTGTGGAATAGGGATTGGGATTGGGGATGGGAATGGGATTGGGGATGGGAATGGAGTGAGAACGGGATTTGGAATGGGAATGGGGTTGCAAACAAGATCAGGAAGGAGAATGGGAATGGGAATCGGATTGGGAATGGGATTGGGAATGGGGTCGGGATTGGGAATGGGAATAGAAATGGGAATGGGAACGGGATTGCGAACGAGATGAGGAACAGGAGAGGGATTGGGATGGGAATGGGGTGGGGATGGGAATGGGAATGGGAATGGGAATGGGAATGGGAATGGGGCCAGGGATGGGAAATGGGAATGGGGTTGGAACAAGAACAGGAACAAGAATGGGATTGGGATGGGAATGGGGTGGGGAGGGATTTGGGAATGGGATCAGGAATGGGGCCGGGATACCCAGAGGGATTTTGGGATTTGGGTGGGAGGTGGGAACCGGATGCCAGGTGGGAATGGGATCGGGATCGGGAATGGGGCCGGGATTCTTGGCAGGATTTTGGGATTTGGGTGGGAGGTGGGAATGGGATCCCAAAATTCCGGATGGATTCTGGAGCGGATTCCATCCCTGTTCCTGCTGGGATACGCATGGGGCTGAGCCAGGCAGGGACTGGGGAGCTGGGAAAGGCCGGGAATTTCCTCCTGGGAATGGGGACAGGGACATGGAGCCATTCCTTGGGAATGGGGACAGGGACACTGGGAATTTCCATCTGGGAATGGGGACAGGGACACGGAGCCGTTCCTTGGGAATGTCCTGGGAATGGGGACAGGGACACTGGGAATCTCCTCCTGGGAATGGGGACAGGGACACGGAGCCATCCCTTGGGAATGGGGACAGGGACACGGGAATGTCCTTGGAATGGGGACAGGGACACGGGAATTTCCTCCTGGGAATGGGAACGGGGACACTGGAATGTTCTCCTGGGAATAGGGACAGGGACATGGAGCTGATCCTTGGGATTGGGGACAGGGACATGGAGCTGTTCCTCGGGAATGGGGACAGGGACATGGGAATGTCCTCTTGGGAATGGGGACAGGGACATGGAGCTGATCCTTGGGAATGTTCTGGGAATGGGGACAGGGACACGGGAATATTCTCCTGGGAATGGGGACAGGGACAGGGAGCTGTTCCTTGGGAATGGGGACAGGGACACGGGAATTTCCATCTAGGAAGGGGGACAGGGACACAGAGCTGTTCCTTGGAATGGGGACAGGGACACGGGAATTTCCATCTGGGAATGGGGACAGGGACACAGAGCCTTTCCCTGGAACTGGGGACAGGGACAGGGAGCTGTTCCTTGGGAATGTTCTGGGAATGGGGACAGGGACACTGGGAATCTCCTCCTGGGAATGGGGACAGGGACATGGAGCTGTTCCTTGGGATTGGGGACAGGGACACGGAGCCGTTCCTTGGGAATCTCCTGGGAATGGGGACAGGGACACGAGGCCGTTCTTTGGGAATTGGGGACAGGGACACGGGAATGTTCTCCTGGGAATGGGGACAGGGACACGGAGCTGTTACTTGGAAATGAGGACAGGGACATGGGAATCACCTCCTGGGAATGGGGACAGGGACACGGAGCTGTTCCTTGGGAATGGGGACAGGGACATGGGAATGTTCTCCTGGGAATGGGGACAGGGACACGGAGCCGTTCCTTGGGAATGGGGAGAGGGACACGGGAATGTCCTCCTGGGAATGGGGACAGGGACACAGAGCTGTTCCTTGGGAATGTTCTGGGAATGGGGACAGGGACACGGGAATCTCCTCCTTGGAATGGGAACAGGGACAGGGAGATGGGAATGTTCTCCTGGGAATGGGGACAGGGACATGGGAATCTCCTCCTGGGAATGGGGACAGGGACACGGAGCTGTTCCTTGGGAATGGGGACAGGGACACTGGGAATTTCCATCTAGGAATGGGGACAGGGACACGGGGCTGTTCCTCGGGATTGGGGACAGGGACATGGGAATCATCAGGAATGGGGACAGGGACACGGAGCCGTTCCTTGGGAACAGGGACAGGGAGCTGTTCCTTGGGAATCTCCTGGGAATGGGGACAGGGAGCCTTTCCCTGGAATTGGGGGCAGGGACAGGGACAGGGAGCTGATCCTTGGGAATGTTCTGGGAATGGGGACAGGGACACGGGAATCTTTTCCTTGGGAATGGGGACAGGGACACGGGAATCTCCTCCTGGGAATGGGGACAGGGACACGGGAATGTCCTTGGAATGGGGACAGGGACACGGAGTCCTTCTTTGGGAATGGGGACAGGGACATGGGATTTTCCATCTGGGAATGGGGACAGGGACACGGGGCTGTTCCTTGGAATGGGACAGAGACATGGGAATCATCAGGAATGGGGACAGGGACACGGACCCGTTCCTCGGGAACAGGGACACGGGGCTGTTCCTTGGGAATCTCCTGGGAATGGGGACAGGGACACGGAGTCCTTCTTTGGGAATTGGGGACAGGGACACGGGAATATTCTCCTGGGAATGGGGACAGGGACACGGGAATTTCCATCTGGGAATGGGGACAGGGACACGGGGCCATTCCTCGGGAATGGGGACAGGGACACGGAGCCGTTGCTGTGGTGACGGTGGTGCCGGCGCTGGTTCCCGGTGGCATTCCCGGGTTCCCAGGGGAAACTGCAGCTCGTCAGCTGAGTTCCGTGTGTGCGATGGAAATCAATCCCTGATCCAGGGATATCAATCCCTGATTGATCCCTGATCCAGGGTTATCGATCCCTGATCAATCCCTGATTGATCCCTGATCCAGGGTTATCGATCCCTGATCAATCCCTGATCCGGGGATATCGATCCCTGATCCAGGGATATCGATCACTGATCAATCACTGATCCAGGGATATCAATCCCTAATCCAGGGATATCGATCCCTGATCAATCCCTGATCCGGGGATATCGATCCCTGATCAATCCCTGATCCAGGGATATCGATCCCTGATCAATCCCTGATCCGGGGATATCGATCCCTGATCAATCCCTGATCCAGGGATATCGATCCCTGATCAATCCCTGATCCGGGGATATCGATCCCTGATCAATCCCTGATTGACCACTGATCCAGGGCTATTGATCCCTGATCCAGGGATATCAATCCCTGATCAATCCAGATCCGGGGATATCGGTCCCTGATCAATCCCTGATCTGGGGATATCGATCCCTGATCCAGGGATATTGATCACTGATCAATCCCTGATCTGGGGATATCGATCCCTGATCCAGGGATATCAATCCCTGATCAATCACTGATCCAATGATATTGATCACTGATCAGTCACTGATCCAGGGATATCGATCCCTGATCAATCCCTGATCAATCACTGATCCAGGGATATTGATCCCTGATCCATCCCTGATCCAGGGATATCGATCCCTGATCAATCACTGATCCAGGGATATCGATCCCTGATCAATCCCTGATCCAGGGATATCTGTCCCTGATCCATATCTGATCAATCCCTGATCCATCCCTGATCCCGGGCTATTGATCCCTGATCCAGGAAGATCAATCCCTGATCCGTCTCTGATCCATTCCTGATTTGACATTTTTTCCCTGACATTCCCAACATCTTTTCTCCAGGAATTCCTGACGTTTTATCCCCCAAAATTTCTGATTTTTTTCCCTGTAAACCCCGAGGTTTCAACACAGAACTCCCGACATTTTTCCCCCAAAATTCCTGATTTTTTTCCCTGCAATCCCCACCATTTCCCCCTGCAATTCCCACCCTTTTCCCACGGAATTCCCGACGTTTTTTCCCCCCAAAATTCCTGATTTTTTTCCCTGTAATTCCCAACATTTCCCCGTGGAATTCCCGACGTTTTTTCCCCCAAAATTTCTAATTTTTTCCCCATAAACCCCGACGTTTCAACACAGAATTCCTGACATTTTTTCCCCCCAGAATTCCTGATTTTTTCCCTGTAATTCCAAATATTTTCCTGTGAAATTTCTGACATTTTTTCCCCCCAGAATTCCTGATTTTTTCCCAGTAATTCCTGACCATTTTCCCCCAGAATTCCTGACAGTTTTCCCTGTAATTCCCGACATTTTTTTCCCCCAGAATTCCTGATTTTTTCCCTGCAATTCCCACCATTTCCCCCTGCAATTCCCACCCTTTTCCCACGGAATTCCTGACTTTTTATCCCCCAAAATTTCAAATTTTTTCCCTGTAAACCCCAACATTTCAACACAGAATTCCCGACATTTTTTCCCCAAAATTCCTGATTTTTTTCCCTGTAATTCCAAACATTTCCCCGTGGAATTCCTGACGTTTTATCCCAAAAAATTTCTGATTTTTTCCCTGTAATTCCCGACATTTTTTCCCCAGCAATCCCCACCATTTCCCCCTGCAATTCCCACCCTTTTCCCACAGAATTCCCGACGCTTTTTCCCCCCAAAATTCCTGATTTTTTCCCAGTAATTCCTGACCATTTTCCCCCAGAATTCCTGAATGTTTTCCCTGTAATTCCTGACAGTTTTCCCCCAAAATTTCTGATTTTTTTCCCTACAAACCCCGACGTTTCAACACAGAACTCCCGACATTTTTTCCCCCCAAAATTCCCGATTTCCCCCTGCAATTCCCGCCCTTTTCCCACGGAATTCCCGACGTTTTCCCCCCTCTCTGGGAATGCCAGGAGCGGCTGATGCTCTCCATCCTGCCCAAGCACGTGGCGGACGAGATGCTGAAGGACATGAAGAAGGACCCGAGCCAGAAGGAGCTGCAGCAATTCAACACCATGTACATGTACCGGCACGAGAACGTCAGGTGAAATTCCCAGAATTCCTGGAAAAAATTCCCGGAAAAAATTCCCAAAATTCCCCCAAATCCATCCCGTTCCTTTCTGCGTGGGAAACGGTGACAGGAAAATGGGTGGGAATCCGTGAAATTCAACACCATGTACATGTACCGGCATGAGAACGTCAGGTGAAATTCCCGGAAAAAATTCCTGGAAAAAATTCCCGGAAAAAATTCCCAAAATTCCCCCAAATCCATCCCGTTCCTTTCTGCGTGGGAAACGGTGACAGGAAAATGGGTGGGAATCCCTGGAATTCTGCCGTGTGCATGGACTGGCACGAGAACGTCAGGTGAAATTCCCGGAATTCCTGGAAAAAATTCCCGGAAAAAATTCCCAAAATTCCCAAGAATTCCCAGAATTTCCATGCCTGGAAAATGTTCCTGGAATCACAGAGGGGAATTCCTAAAATTCTCCCATTCGGGGTGGAAAACCTTCCTGGAAAAATGGTGGGAATTCCCAAAATTGTGCCATTCTGTGTGGAAAACATTCCCGGAAAAATGGTGGGAATTCCCAAAAAATTTCAGCATGGAAAACATTCCCGGAAAAAACCCATTGGGAATTCCCAAAATTCCCCGTTTGGTGTGGAAAATGGTCCTGGAAAAAATGGTGATATTTCCCAAAATTTCAGGGTGGAAAATGTTCCCAGAAAACCCATTGGGAATTCCCAAAATTCCCCGTTTTGTGTGGAAAATGTAGCCAGGAAAAACAATGGAAAATTCCCAAAATTCTCCCAAATCCATCCCGTTCCTTTCTGCGTGGGAAACGGTGACAGGAAAATGGGTGGGAATCCCTGAAATTCTGCCGTGTGCATGGACCGGCACGAGAACGTCAGGTGAAACTCCTGGAAAAAATTCCTGGAAAAAATTCCCAAAATTCCCCCAAATCCATCCCGTTCCTTTCTGCGTGGGAAACGGTGACAGGAAAATGGGTGGGAATCCGTGAAATTCAACACCATGTACATGGACCGGCACGAGAACGTCAGGTGAAATTCCCAGAATTCCTGGAAAAAATTCCCGGAAAAAATTCCCAAAATTCCCAAAATTTCCCCCAAAAATCCATCCCGTTCCTTTCTGCGTGGGAAACGGTGACAGGAAAATGGGTGGGAATCCCTGGAATTCAACACCATGTACATGGACCGGCACGAGAACGTCAGGTGAAATTCCCAGAATTCCTGGAAAAAATTCCCGGAAAAAAATTCCCAAAATTCCCAGAAAATTCCCAAAATTTCCATGCCTGGAAAATGTTCCTGGAAACACAGAGGGAATTCCCAAAATTCTCCCGTTCCGAGTGGAAAACCTTCCCGGAAAAACCATTGGGAATTCCCAAAATTCCTCAATTCTGAGTCGAAAACGTTCCCAGAAAACCACTGGGAATTCCCTGAATTTCCCTCATTCTGCACAGAAAACATTCCCGGAAAAATGGTGGAAAATTCCCAAAATTCCAGGGTGGAAAATGTTCCCAGAAATCCCATTGGGAATTCCCAAAATTCCCCGTTTTGTGTGGAAAACGTTGCCAGGAAAAACAATGGAAAATTCCCAAAATTCCACTGTGGATAATGTTCCTGGAAAACCCATTGGGAATTCCCAAAATTCTCCAATTCCGTGTGGAAAATTGTCCTGGAAAAAATGGTGATAATTCCCAAAATTCCAGGGTGGAAAATGTTCCTGGAAAACCCATTGGGAATTCCCAAAATTCCCCGTTTTGTGTGGAAAACGTTGCCAGGAAAAACAATGGAAAATTCCCAAAATTCCAGGGTGGAAAATGTTCCCAATAAACCCATTGGGAATTCCCAAAATTCTCCCGTTCCGTGTGGAAAATGGTCCTGGAAAAATGGCGGGAATTCCCAAAATTCCAGGGTGGAAAATGTTCCTGGAAAACCCATTGGGAATTCCCAAAATTCCTCAATTCCGAGTCGAAAACGTTCCCAGAAAACCACTGGGAATTCCCTGAATTTCCCCTCATTCCACAAATAAAAGATTCCTGGAAAAAGGGCGGGAATTCCCAAAATTCCAGGGTGGAAAATGTTCCCAGAAAACCCATTGGGAATTCCCAAAATTCCCCATTCTTTGTGGAAAATGTTCCTGAAAAAACAGTGGAAAATTCCCAAAATTCCAGGGTGGAAAATGTTCCCAGAAAACCCATTGGGAATTCCCAAAATTCCCCGTTTTGTGTGGAAAATGGTCCTGGAAAAATGGTGATAATTCCCAAAATTCAAGGGTGGAAAATGTTCCCGGAAAAACCATTGGGAATTCCCAAAATTCTCCCGTTCCGTGTGGAAAATATTCCTGAAAAACCAACGAGAATTCCCAAAATTCCAGGGTGGGAAATGATCCCAATAAACCCATTGGGAATTCCCAAAATTCCCTGTTTTGTGTGGAAAATGTTGCCAGGAAAAATGGTGGAAAATTCCCAAAATTCCAGGGTGGAAAATTTTCCTGGAAAAACAATCGGAATTCCCAAAATTCTCCCATTCTACGTGGAAAACATTCCTGGAAAAAACATGGAAATTCCCCCAAAATTCTGCATGGAAAAATTTCCTGGAAAATCCCCCAGAATTCCCAAAATTTTTGCCTTATCCAGGATTTTTTTTGGAAAAAACAGGAATGGAGAATTTGGGATTGAGTTTTTTATCACCAAATCCAGGATTTTTTTTTGGGAAAAACGGGAATGAGGAATTTGGGATTGAGTTTTGTATCACCAAATCCAGGATTTTTTGGAAAAACGGGAATGAGGAATTTGGGATTGAGTTTTGTATCACCAAATCCAGGATTTTTTTTGGGAAAAACGGGATTAAAGATTTTGGGATTGAGTTTTGTATCCCCAAATCCAGGATTTTTTTTGGGAAAAACGGGAATGAGGAATTTGGGATTGAGTTTTTTATCACCAAATCCAGGATTTTTTGGAAAAACGGGAATGAGGATTTTGGGATTGAGTTTTGTATCACCAAATCCAGGATTTTTTTTTGGGAAAAATGGGAATGAAGAATTTGGGATTGAGTTTTATATCCCCAAATCCAGGATTTTTTTTTGGGAAAAACGGGAAATGAGGAATTTGGGATTGAGTTCATAGACCATCATTTTGACCAAATCCAGGATATTTTTTTTTTTGGGAAAACCGGAATGGAAAATTTGGGATTGAGTTTTGTATCACCAAATCCAGGATATTTTTTTGGAAAATTGGGAATGAGGAAATTGGGATTGAGTTCTTAGAGTGCAGTTTTTGCCATATCCTGGATTTTTTTGGGTGGAAAATTTGGGATTGAGTTCCTGCAGCCACATCCAGGATATTTTTTTTTTGGGAAAACCGGAACGGAAAATTTGGGATTGAGTTTTATATCACCAAATCCAGGATTTTTTTTTGGGAAAAACGGGAAATGAGGAATTTGGGATTGAGTTCATAGACCATCATTTTGACCAAATCCAGGATATTTTTTTTTTGGGAAAACTGGAATGGAAAATTTGGGATTGAGTTTTGTATCACCAAATCCAGGATTTTTTTTTGGAAAAACAGGGAATGAGGAAATTGGGATTGAGTTTTTCCAGCACCTTTTTCACCACATCCAGGATTTTTTTTGGGGGGGAAAATTTGGGATTGAGTTCCTGCAGCCACATCCAGGATATTTTTTTTTTTGGGAAAAACTGAAATGAAGAATTTGGGATTGAGTTTTTTTGCGCATTTTTGTCCATATCCAGGATATTTTTTTTTGGGAAAACTGGAACGGAAAATTTGGGATTGAGTTTATTTTGCGCCATTTTTGCCATATCCAGGATATTTTTTTTGGGAAAACCGGAACGGAAAATTTGGGATTGAGTTTATTTTGCGTCATTTTTGCCATATCCAGGATATTATTTTTTTTTGGGAAAAACTGAAATGAAGAATTTGGGATTGAGTTCGTAGACCATCATTTTGACCAGATCCAGATATTTTTTTTTGGGAAAACTGGAACGGAAAATTTGGGATGATTTTTGCGTCTTTTTTCCACATCCAGGATATTTTTTTTTTGGGAAAACCGGAATGGAAAATTTGGGATTGAGTTTTTTTGCGTCATTTTTGCCAATCCAGGATTTTTTTTTTTGGGGAAAACCGAATGGAAATTCGGGATGATTGTTTGCGTCATTTTTGCCATATCCAGGATATTTTTTTTTTGGGAAAACCGGAACGGAAAATTTGGGATTGAGTTTATTTTGCGTCATTTTTGCCATATCCAGGATATTTTTTTTTGGGAAAACCGGAACGGAAAATTTGGGATTGAGTTTGTTTTGCGTCATTTTTGCCGTATCCAGGATATTTTTTTTTGGGAAAACTGGAACGGAAAATTTGGGATTGAGTTTGTTTTGCGTCATTTTTGCCATATCCAGGATTTTTTTTTGGGAAAAACGGGAAATGAGGAATTTGGGATTGAGTTCATAGACCATCATTTTGACCAAATCCAGGATTTTTTTTTTTTTTTTGGGAAAACTGGAATGGAAAATTTGGGATTGAGTTCATAGACCATCATTTTGACCAGATCCAGGATATTTTTTTTTGGGGAAAACTGGAACGGAAAATTTGGGATTGAGTTTGTTTTGCGTCATTTTTGCCGTATCCAGGATATTTTTTTTTTGGGAAAACAGCGAGTGGGGAAGTCGGGATTTTTTCGGGGAGGTCGGGATGGAATCTCCCCACATTGGGGGATTTTTTGGGAATTCTGGGATGCGGGATTGATCCCGTTTTTCCGGCCCGCCGGCAGCATCCTGTTCGCCGACATCGTGGGATTCACGCAGCTCTCGTCGTCCTGCAGCGCCCAGGAGCTCGTCAAGCTCCTCAATGAGCTCTTCGCCCGCTTCGACAAGCTGGCCGCCGTGAGTGCCCCCAAAAATCCAAGGAATTCCCAGGAAAAAATTCCCAAAAAAATCCGCGGAGTCCCCAGAAAAAAATTCCCAAAAAAATCCGCGGAATCCCCAGGAAAAAATTCCCGGAATTTCCCCCAAAATTCCAGATTTGAGAAAATTCCAGGAATTCCTCCAAAATCCAGAATTCCCCAAAAAATTAAATCTTCCCAAAAAATCCCGGAATTCCCCAGAAAATTCACCCAGAAATCCCTGAATTCTCAGAAAAAGATTCCCGAAATTCCTCCCAAAAATCTAAATTCCCAGGAAAAATTCCCCCAAAAAATCCGCCGAGTTCCCGAAAAAAATCCGGAATTTCCCCCCAAAAAAAATTTCCCAGGAATTCCCCGCCAAAAAATCCCAATTCTCCAGAAAAATTCCCAAAAAAATCCACGGAATTCCCAGAAAAAAATTCCTGGAATTTCCCCCAAAAATTCCCAGAGTTCCAATGAAAAAATTCTGGAATTCCCCCCAAAAATCCCCAGAATTCCCTGAAAAAATGCAGCGCCCAGGAGCTCGTCAAGCCTCAACGATCTTCGCCCACTTCGACAAGTGTGCCTGTGATCCTCCCAAAATCCAAGGAATTCCCCAGGAAAAAATTCCCGGAATTTAAAAAAAAAATTCGCAGGAATTCCCCCCAAAAAATCCCCAGAATTCCCAGGAAAAAAATTCCAAATTCCGCGATCCCCAAAAAAATCCCAAAATCGGAATCCCAGAAAAAATTCCCAAAAATCCGCAAGAGTCCCCAGAATTCCCCAAAAATCGCGGAATCCCCAGAAAAATTCCCATAAAAAATCCAGGAATTTCCCAGGAAAAAATCCCAAAAATTCCGCGAGTCCCAGGAAAAATCCCCAAAATCGCGAGTCCCAGGAAAAAATTCCCAAAAAAATCCGCGGAGTCCCCAGAAAAAAATTCCCCAAAAAAATCCGCGGAGTCCCCAGGAAAAAATTCCCGGAATTTCCCCCAAAATTCCCCAGAGTTCTCCGATGAAAATTCCAGGAATTCCTCTCAAAATCCCCAGAATTCCCAGAAAAAAAATTCCCCAAAAATCCAGGATCCCGGAAATTCCCACAAAATCCACGGAATCCCCAAAAATTCCCAAATTCCCCCCAAAAAATTCCAAAATTCCTCCCAAAAATCCCCAGAATTCCCAGAAAAAAATTCCCAAAAAAATCCACGGAATCCCCAGAAAAATTCCCCAAAAAAATCCCGGAATTTCCCCGAAAAAATTCCCGAAATTTCACCCAAAAAAAATTTCAGGATCCAAAAAATCCACAGAATCTCAGAAAAAATTCCGAATTCCCCAAAATCCACGAATTCATCCCAAAATCCAGAATTCCCTAAAAAATCGTCAAAATTCCTCCCTAAAAATCCCAGAATTTCCCCCAAAAATCCCCAGAATTCTCATGAAAAATCGAATTCCCAAATTCCAGGAATTCCTCCCAAAAATCCCCAGAATTCCCTGAAAAAAATTCCAGGAATTCCTCCCAAAAAACCTGAATTCCTCCCAAAATCACCAGAATTCTCCAAAAAAATTCTTGGAATTCCGCTAAAAATTCATGGAATTCTCAAAATTCCTAGAATTCCTACAAAAATCCCGAATCCCCAAAAAATTCCCGGAATTTCCTCCCAAAAATTCCAGAATTCCCTAAAAATCCGGAATTCCCCCAAAAAATCCCAAAATTCCCCCAAAAATCCTCGGAAATTCCCCGGAATTCCACCCAGAAAATCCTGGAATTCTTCCAAAAATCCCCAGAATTCCTCGAAAAAAATCCAGGAATTCCCCCCAAAAATCCTCAGAATTCCCGAAAAAATCCAAAATTCCCTGAAAAAATTCCTGGAATTCCCCAAAAATCCCAGAATTCCCTGAAAAAATCCCAAAATTGCCCCAAAAGATTCCAGAATTTCCCCCAAATTTCCCCAGAGTTCTCCGATAAAAATCCCAGGATTTCCTCTTAAAAATCCCCAGAATTCCACCCCAAAAATCCCCAGAATTCCCAGAAAAAATCTCCAAAATTCCTCCCTAAAATCCCCAGAATTCCCTCCAAAAATTCCTGGAATTCCCCCCAAAAATCCCCAGAATTCTCAGAAAAAAATTCCCGGAATTCCCAAAAAAATTTCCCAGGAATTCCTGCCAAAAAATCCCCAGAATTCCCTGAAAAAATTCCAATTGCCCCAAATTCCCCAAATTCCCCCAAATTCCCAGGTCTCCCATAAAAATCCAGGAATTCCTCCCAAAAATCCTGAGAATTCCCAGAAAAAAATCCCCAAAATTCCTCCCAAAAATCCCCAGAATTTCCCCCAAAACATTCCTGGAATTCCTCCCAAATCTGAATCACCCAAAAATTCCGATCTTTCCAAAAATCCTGAATTGCCCCCCAAAAAATTCCTGATCCCAAAAATTCCTGGATCTTCCAAAATTCCCCAGAATTCCCTGAAAATTTCCATGAATTTCCCCCCAAAAATCTCCAGAATTCCTTCTAAAAATCCAAATCCCCCAAAATTCCTGAATTCTCCAAAAATTCCAGGAATTCCTCCCAAAAATTCCCAGAAATCCCTGAAAAAAAATCGCGGAATTCCTGGTCCAATTCAGGAATTCTCCGGAAATCTGATTCCCCCAAAATCCAGGATTCCCCCAAATTCCGAACCCACAAAAAAATCAGCAGAGTTGGAGTCAGGAGGGAGGAAGAAATGGGGCAAAATGGGAAAAAATGGGAAAAAAATGGAAAAAATGGGAAAAAAAAAAATGGGAAAAAAATGGGAAAAAATGGGAAAAAAAAAATGGGAAAAAATGGGAAAAAATGGGAAAAAAATGGGAAAAAATGGGAAAAAATGGGAAAAAAATGGGAAAAAAATGGGAAAAAATGCAAAATCCCATTTTGGGGGTTTGAGTAGGGATTTGTGGGAATTCCGGGAGAATTTTTTGGGAATTTTTTTTCGGGAATTCCATGGTTCCCCAGAGGCACCACCAGCTGCGGATCAAGATCCTGGGGGATTGCTATTACTGCATCTGCGGGCTGCCGGAATTCCGGGAGGATCACGCGGCCTGTTCCATCCGCATGGGGCTGGCCATGGTGGAGGCCATCGCGTAAGGGATGGGAAAAAATGGGAATTCTATGGGATTTGGGAATTGGGAAATTGGGGATTGCTCCATCCGCATGGGGCTGGCCATGGTGGAGGCCATCGCGTAAGGGAAACGGGATTATTGGGATTTGGATGGGAAATTGGGAAATTGGGAATTGGGTGATTGGGATTGGGCTGGGTCAATGGGATAGGATGGGATCAAGGGAATGGGAATGGGATTTGGATGGGATTGGGGATTGGGAATTGCTCCATCCGCATGGGGCTGGCCATGGTGGAGGCCATCGCGTAAGGGAAACCGGGATTTGGGATTTGGGATTTGGGAATTGGGGAATTGGGGATTGGGAATTGTTCATCGCATGGGCTGGGGCATGTGGATGGGCCATCGGTAAGGGAATGGGAAAATGGGAATCATGGGATTGGGATTGGGATTGGGATTGGGAATTGGGAATTTCCTGCATGGGCTGGACATGGTGGCCATCGAAGGGAAAGGAATTTGGATTGGGAATTGGAAACTGGGAATTGGGATTGGGGATTGGGAATTGGGGATTGGGAATTGGGATGGGATCAATGATGGATGGATCATGGGATGGGAATTGGGGATTGGATTTGGGAAATGGGAATTGGGGATTGGGAAATTGGGAATGTCCATCGATGGGCTGCATGGTGGAGGCCATCGCGTAAGGGAATTTGGGAATTTGGGAATTGGGATTGGGGATTGGGAAATTGGGAATTGGGGATTGGGATTGGGAAATTGGGAATTGCTCCATCCGCATGGGGCTGGCCATGGTGGAGGCCATCGCGTAAGGGAAACCGGGAATTCCATGGGATTTGGGATTTGGGATTTGGGAATTGGGATTGGGGATTGGGATTTGGGATTTGGGATTTGGGATTGGGGATTGGGAGTTGGGAATTGGGAATTGGGGATTTGGGAATGGGGGATTGGGATTGGGGATTGGGAATTGGGATTTGGGAATTGGGAACTGGGGATTTGGGAATTGGGGATTGGGAATTGGGGATTGGGATTGGGATGGGATCAATGGGATAGGATGGGATCCATGGGATGGGGATTGGGGATTGGGAATTGGGATTGGGAAATTGGGATTGGGGATTTGGGAATTGGGGATTGGGAATTGGGGATTGGGATTTGGGGAATTGGGAATTGGGAATTGCTCCATCCGCATGGGGCTGGCCATGGTGGAGGCCATCGCGTAAGGGAAACGGGAATTCTACCAGGATTTGGGAATTGGAAACTGGGGATTGGGAATTGGGATGCCATGGGGATAGGGATTGGATGGGAATGGGAACAGGAATGGGAATTGGGATCCATGGGATGGGAATGGGAATTGGGGATTGGGAACTGGGAATTGCCAGTTGTGAATTGCGAATTACAAATTGGGATGGGATCCATGGATGGGATTGGGATGGGAATTGGGAATTGGGAATTGGGATGGAATGGGAATGGGAATGGGTTGGAATTGGGATGGGATAGCAATGGCAATTGGGATGGAATGGGAACTGGGAATTGAGGATTTGGGATTTGGGAGTTGGGATTTGGGATTGGGGATTGGGGATTGGGAGCGCACCCACACGGCCGTAGACATTCCCCGTGTCCCCATGATGTCCCCAATGTCCCAGCTCGGTGCGGGAGCACTTGCACACGGCCGTGGACATTCCCCATGGCCCGTTCTTGGTGACATTCCCCATGTCCCCATGGTGTCCCCACGGTGTCCCCATGTCCCAGCTCGGTGCGGGAGCGCACCCACACGGCCGTGGACATTCCCCATGATGTCCCCACATCTCACAATGTCCCCATGTCCCCAATGTCCCAGCTCGGTGCGGGAGCGCACACACACGGCTGTGGACATTCCCCATTCCTGGTGACAATCCCCATTTCCATTCCCCATGTCCCCATGATGTCCCCATGTCCCCACAATGTCCCCACAAGGTCCCATCCCCAGCTCCGTGCGGGAGCACACGCACACGGCCGTGAACATTCCCCATGTCCCCACAATGTCCCCATGTCCCCAATGTCCCAGCTCGGTGCGGGAGCGCACCCACACGGCCGTGGACATTCCCCATGTCCCCATGGTGTCCCCACGATGTCCCCATCCCCAGCTCGGTGCAGGAGCACACGCACACGGCCGTGGACATTCCCCATTTCCATTCCCATTCCCCATTCCCCATTCCTCATTCCCCATTCCCATGGCCATTCCTGGTGACATTCCCCATGGTGTCCCACAATGTCCCCATGGTGTCCCCAATGTCCCAGCTCGGTGCGGGAGCGCACCCACACGGCCGTGGACATTCCCCATGTCCCCACAATGTCCCCACAATGTCCCCATGTCCCCATCCCCAGCTCGGTGCGGGAGCGCACCCACACGGCCGTGGACATTCCCCATGATGTCCCCATGTCCCCACAATGTCCCCACGGTGTCCCCATCCCCAGCTCAGTGCGGGAGCGCACCCACACGGCCGTGGACATTCCCCATTCCTGGTGACCATCCCCATGTCCCCATGGTGTCCCCACAATGTCCCCACGATGTCCCCATCCCCAGCTCCATGCGGGAGAGCACCCACACAGCCGTGGACATTCCCCATGATGTCCCACATCTCACAATGTCCCAATGTCCCAGCTTGGTGCGGGAGCGCACCCACACGGCCGTGGACATTCCCCATGTGCCCACGGTGTCCCCATGACGTCCCCATCCCCAGCTCGGTGCGGGAGCGCACACCGCACGGCCGTGGACATTCCCCATTATGTCCCCACATCTCACAATGTCCCCATGGTGTCCCCATCCCAGCTCGGTGCGGGAGCGCACCCACACGGCCGTGGACATTCCCCATGATGTCCCCATGTCCCCACAATGTCCCCATGTCCCCAATGTCCCAGCTCGGTGCGGGAGCGCACCCACACGGCCGTGGACATTCCCCATGATGTCCCCATGGTGTCCCCACAATGTCCCCATGTCCCAGCTCGGTGCGGGAGCGCACGCACACGGCCGTGGACATTCCCCATGATGTCCCCATGTCCCCACAATGTCCCCACGATGTCCCCATCCCCAGCTCGGTGCGGGAGCGCACCCACACGGCCGTGGACATTCCCCATGTCCCCACAATGTCCCCATGTCCCCAATGTCCCAGCTCGGTGCGGGAGCGCACCCACACGGCCGTGGACATTCCCCATGTTCCCACATGTCCCCACAATGTCCCCATATCCCAGCTCGGTGCGGGAGCACACGCACACGGCCGTGGACATTCCCCATGATGTCCCCATGGTGTCCCCACGATGTCCCCACGGTGTCCCCATCCCCAGCTCGGTGCGGGAGCGCACGCACACGGCCGTGGACATTCCCCATGATGTCCCCATGGTGTCCCCACAATGTCCCCACAATGTCCCCATCCCCAGCTCGGTGCGGGAGCGCACGCACACGGCCGTGGACATTCCCCGTGATGTCCCCACATCTCACAATGTCCCCAATGTCCCAGCTCGGTGCGGGAGCGCACCCACACGGCCGTGGACATGCGCGTGGGCGTGCACAGCGGCGCCGTGCTCGGCGGTGTGCTGGGCCAGAAGCGCTGGCAGTACGACGTCTGGTCCACCGACGTCACCGTGGCCAACAAGATGGAGGCGGGCGGCATCCCCGGGTGAGCGTCCCCGCACCGATGGTGGCACCTCTGGGGACACTGGGGACAACAGGGACATGGGGTGGTGAATGACAGTGATGGGGACACCAGGAGTACTGGGGACAATGGGGACACTGGGGACGTGGGTGTGGGGACATTGCCACTGATTGTGTCAATGGCGTGGGGAGTGACAGTGGTGGGGACACTGGGGACACTGGGGTGGTGAATGACAGTGATGGGGACACCAGGAATGCTGGGGACAATGGGGACACTGGGGACACTGGGGACAATGGGGACACTGGGGATAATGGGGACAATGGGGACACTGGGGACATGGGTGTGCAGACATTGACATTGTGCCAATGGCGTGGTGAGTGACACCAACGGGGACAGTGGGGACAATGATGGGGACCTGGGTGTGGGGACATTGACACTGATTGTGTCAGTGGTGTGGTGAGTGACAGTGGTGGGGACAATGGGGACACTGGGGTGGTGAATGACAGTGATGGGGACACCAGGAGTACTGGGGACACTGGGGACACTGGGGACACTGGGGACACTGAGGTGGTGAATGACACTGATGGGGCACCAGAAATACTGGGGACACTGGGGACATGGGATGTGGGGACATTGTCAATGATTGTGGCAATGGTGTGGTGAGTGACAGTGGTGGGGACACCAGGAATATTGGGGACAATGGGGATACTGGGGATACTGGGGATACTGGGACAATGGGGACAATGCTGGGGACACTGGTGACATGGGTGTGGGGACATTGACATTCATTGAGCCAATGGTGTGGTGAGTGACACCAACGGGGACAGTGGGGACAGTGGGGGGGACAATGGGGACATGGATGTGGGGACATTGACACTGATTGTGCCAATGGTATGGTGAGTGACAGTGGTGGGGACACTGGGGACACTGAGGTGGTGAATGACAGTGATGGGGACACCAGAAGTACTGGGGACAATGGGGACACTGGGAACAATGGGGACAATGGGGATAATGGGGACAATGGGGATACTGGGGACAATGGGGACAATGGTGGGGACATGGGGACATGGTTTTGGGGACATCGCCACTGATGGTGCTAATGGAATGGTGACAGTGGTGGGGACACTGGGGACAATGGGAACACTGGGGGAGACAATGGGGACACTGGGGGAGACAATGGGGACATGGGTGTGGGGACATTGCCACTGATTGTGCCAACGGCGTGGTGAGTGCCACCAATGGGGACAATGGTGGGGACATGGGACATGGGGTGAAGGGACATTGCCAGTGATGGTGCCAACAGCATGATGGGTGACACCGAGGTGACACGCGGTGGGGACCTGGGGACATGGGGTGTGGGGACATTGCCAGTGATGGTGCCAACAGCATGATGGGTGACACCGAGGTGACACGCGGTGGGGACATGGGGTGTGGGGACATTGCCACTGATTGTGCCAACAGTGTGGTGAATGGCACAGGTGGGGACAATGTGGGCACATGGGTGTGGGGACATTGCCAGTGATGGTGTCATGGCGTGGTGGCTGACCCCAAGGTGACACCAAGGTGACATGGGGACATGGGGTGTGGGGACATTGCCACCAATTTTGTCAACATTGTGGTGAATGGCACAGGTGGGGACAATGGGGACATGGGGTATGGGGACATTGCCAGTGATGGTGTCAATGGCATGGTGGGTGACACCGAGGTGACACAGAGGGGACACCGAGGTGACACGCGGTGGGGACATGGGGACATGGGGTGTGGGGACATTGCCACTGATCATGTCAGCACTGTGGTGAATGGCACAGGTGGGGACAATGGGGGGACATGGGTGGAGGGACATTGCCAGTTATGGCATCACAGCATGGTGGGTGACACCGAGGTGACACTGAGGTGACACGCGGTGGGGACATGGGGACATGGGGTGTGGGGACATTGCCACTGATCATGTCAACACTGTGGTGAATGGCACAGGTGGGGACAATGTGGGCACATGGGTGTGGGGACATTGCCAGTGATGGTGTCACGGCAAGGTGACACCGAGGTGACACCGAGGTGACACGCGGTGGGGACATGGGTGTGGGGACATTGCCAATGATTGTGCCAACACTGTGGTGAATGGCACAGGTGGGGACAGTGGGGTGACAATGGGGACATGGGGTGGAGGGACATTGCCAGTGATGGTGTCATGGCGTGGTGGGTGACCCTGAGGTGACACTGAGGTGATACCGAGGTGACACCTGGTGGGGACATGGGTGTGGGGACATTGCCAATGATGGTGCCAACACTGTGGTGAATGGCACAGGTGGGGACAATGGGGACATGGGGTATGGGGACGTTGCCAGTGATGGTGTCACACCAAGGTGACACGGAGGTGACACGGAGGTGACACGCGGTGGCCGTGCAGGCGCGTGCACATCTCGCAGAGCACCGTGGACTGCCTCAAGGGGGAGTTCGAGGTGGAGCCGGGCGAGGGCGGCTCCCGCTGCGATTACCTGAGGGACAAGGGCATTGTCACCTACCTGGTGGTGGTCCCCAAGCAGGGGCTGCGGCACGGCGTCAACGGCGTGGTGAGTGACACCAGTGGGGACATGGGGACAATGGTGGGGACATGGGGACACAATGGGGACATTGACATTGATTGTGTCAATGGCGTGGTGAGTGGCACCAACGGGGACATGGGGACATGGGGACACAATGGGGACGTTGACATTGAGTGTGTCCCACAGCGTGGTGAGTGGCACCAATGGGGACATGGGGACATGGGGACATGGGTGTGGGGACATTGACATTGAGTGTGTCCCACAGTGTGGTGAGTGGCACCAACGGGGACATGGGGACATGGGTGTGGGGACATTGACATTGATTGTGTCAACGGTGTGGTGAGTGGCACCAATGGGGACATGGGGACATGGGGACACAATGGGGACGTTGACATTGAGTGTGTCCCACAGCGTGGTGAGTGGCACCAATGGGGACATGGGGACATGGGGACATGGGTGTGGGGACATTGACATTGATTGTGTCAATGGCGTGGTGAGTGGCACCAACGGGGACAGTGGGGACATGGGTGTGGGGACATTGACATTGATTGTGTCAATGGTGTGGTGAGTGGCACCAACAGGGACATGGGGACATGGGGACACAATGGGGACGTTGACATTGATTGTGTCAATGGTGTGGTGAGTGGCACCGACGGGGACATGGGGACAATGGTGGGGACATGGGTGTGGGGACATTGACATTGATTGTGTCAATGGAATGGTGAGTGGCACCAATGGGGACATGGGGACACAATGGGGACGTTGACATTGATTGTGTCAATGGAATGGTGAGTGGCACCAACGGGGACATGGGGACACAATGGGGACGTTGACATTGAGTGTGTCCCACAGTGTGGTGAGTGGCACCAATGGGGACAGTGGGGACATGGGGACGTTGACATTGATTGTGTCAATGGCGTGGTGAGTGGCACCAATGGGGACAGTGGGGACATGGGGACATGGGTGTGGGGACATTCACATTGATTGTGTCCCACAGTGTGGTGAGTGACACCAACGGGGACATGGGGACATGGGGACACAATGGGGACATTGACATTGATTGTGTCAATGGAGTGGTGAGTGGCACCACTGGGGACAATGGGGACAATGGGGTATGGGGACATTGCCAATGATCACGTCAATGGCGTGGTGGGTGACAGTGGTGGGGACACTGGGGACACTGGGGATGTGGGAGGTGACACTGGTGACACAGTGACACAGTGACACAGTGCCACCCATGATGTCCCTGTCCCCACAGAAGCTGTCCTTAACCTTGTCCTACAGCATGACGGGTGACACTGGTGACACAGTGACACAGTGACATGGTGCCGCCCACGGTGTCCCTGTCCCCACAGAAGCTGTCCCTGTCCATGTCCCACAGTGTGATGGGTGACACAGTGACACAGTGACACAGTGACACAGTGACACCGGTGACATGGTGACATGCTGACACAGTGACACGGTGTCACCCACGGTGTCCCTGTCCCCGCAGAAGCTGTCCCTGTCCATGTCCCACAGTGTGATGGGTGACACAGTGACACAGTGACACAGTGACACAGTGCCACCCACGGTGTCCCTGTCCCCACAGAAGCTGTCCCTGTCCTCGTCCCACGGTGTGATGGGTGACACGGTGACACTGGTGACACAGTGCCACCCACGGTGTCCCTGTCCCCACAGAAGCTGTCCCTGTCCTCGTCCCACAGTGTGATGGGTGACACAGTGACACAGTGACACAGTGACACAGTGCCACCCACGGTGTCCCTGTCCCCACAGAAGCTGTCCCTGTCCATGTCCCACAGTGTGATGGGTGACACGGTGACACTGGTGACACAGTGACACAGTGTCACCCACCATGTCCCTGTCCCCACAGAAGCTGTCCCTGTCCATGTCCTACATTGTGATGGGTGACACAGTGACACAGTGTCACCCACGGTGTCCCTGTCCCCGCAGAAGCTGTCCCTGACCTTGTCCCACGCCGTGATGGGTGACACGGTGACACAGTGACACAGTGACACGGTGACATGCTGACACAGTGACACCGTGACACCCACGGTGTCCCTGTCCCTGCAGAAGCTGTCCCTGTCCTCGTCCCACGGCATGATGGGTGACACAGTGACACAGTGACATGGTGACACAGTGACATGGTGACACAGTGACACGGTGCCACCCACGGTGTCCCTGTCCCCTCAGAAGCTGTCCCTGTCCATGTCCCACAGTGTGATGGGTGACACAGTGACACAGTGACACGGTGACACAGTGACACAGTGCCACCCATGGTGTCCCTGTCCCCGCAGAAGCTGTCCCTGTCCATGTCCCCCACCATGATGGGTGACACAGTGACACAGTGCCACCCACGGTGTCCCTGTCCCCACAGAAGCTGTCCCTAACTTTGTCCCACAGTGTGATGGGTGACACAGTGATACAGTGACACAATGACACAGTGACACAGTGACACGGTGCCACCCACGGTGTCCCTGTCCCCGCAGAAGCTGTCCCTAACCTTGTCCCACGGTGTGATGGGTGACACAGTGACACAGTGACACGGTGACACAGTGACACAGTGACACAGTGTCACCCACCATGTCCCTGTCCCCGCAGAAGCTGTCCCTGACCTCGTCCCACAGTGTGATGGGTGACATGGTGACACAGTGACATGGTGACACAGTGACACGGTGACACGGTGACACTGGTGACACAGTGCCACCCACGGTGTCCCTGTCCCCGCAGAAGCTGTCCCTGTCCTCGTCCCACGCTGTGATGGGTGACATGGTGACACAGTGACACAGTGACACGGTGTCACCCACGGTGTCCCTGTCCCCACAGAAGCTGTCCCTGTCCATGTCCCACAGTGTGATGGGTGACACAGTGACACAGTGACACAGTGACACCGGTGACATGGTGACATGCTGACACAGTGACACAGTGTCACCCACGGTGTCCCTGTCCCCACAGAAGCTGTCCCTGTCCATGTCCCACAGTGTGATGGGTGACACTGGTGACACGGTGACACGGTGACACAGTGCCACCCACGGTGTCCCTGTCCCCGCAGAAGCTGTCCCTGTCCATGTCCCACAGTGTGATGGGTGACACGGTGACACAGTGACACAGTGACACAGTGCCACCCACGGTGTCCCTGTCCCCGCAGAAGCTGTCCCTGGGCCTTGTCCCATGCTGTGACACAGTGACACAATGACACAGTGACACAGTGACACAGTGACACAGTGCCACCCACGGTGTCCCTGTCCCCGCAGAAGCTGTCCCTGTCCTCGTCCCACGGCGTGTCCCCCCCTCCTGTCACCGCCAACGGTGGCCTCAGCCCGGAGCCGCCCGAGGACGCCGAGCGCGGCCGCAGCAGCTCCGCGGAGCTCGACGACGACGACGACACCGAGGTACCCAAGCTGTCCCCACCGTGTCCCCACCGTGTCCCCAAGGTGTCCCCACGGTGTCTCCTTGGTGTCCCCGTGGTGTCCCCGTGGTGTCCCTGCCATGTCCCCTTGGTGTCTCCCCGTGTTGCCCCCTTGGTGTCCCCAAATTGTCCCCTTGGTGTCCCCACCACGTCCCCTTGGTGTATCCTTGATGTCCCCAGGCTGTCCCCTCAATGTCCCCGTGGTGTCCCCAAATTGTCCCCTTGGTGTCCCCAGATTGTCCCCTCGGTGTCCCCAGGTCCCCAACCCCCGTCGCCGTCTGCGTTTGCGGGACCTGGCCGAGCGCGTGGTGTCCCCAGGGTGTCCCTGCGGTGTCCCTGGGCTATCCCAATGGTGTCCCCATGATGTCCCCATGATGTCACCCATTGTCCCCAGGTTCCAAATCCATCATTCCCCAACCCCCGTCGCCGGCTGCGTTTGCGGGACCTGGCCGAGCGCGTGGTGTCCCCAGGGTGTCCCTGGGCTGTCCCTGGGCTATCCCAATGGTGTCCCCATGATGTCCCCATGATGTCACCCATTGTCCCCAGGTCCCCAACCCGTCGTTCCTGAACCCTCGGCGCCGTTTGCGCTTGCGGGACCTGGCCGAGCGCGTGGTGTCCCCAGGGTGTCCCTGGGCCATCCCAATGGTGTCACCCATTGTCCCCAGGCTGTCCCCATGGTGTCCCCACAATGTCACCCATTGTCCCCAGGTTCCAAATCCATCATTTCCCAATCCCCGGCGCCGTTTGCGCCTGCGGGACCTGGCCGAGCGCGTGGCGGGGGCGGCGCAGAACGAGCAGGAGCTGAACCGGCTCCTCAACGAGGCCCTGCTGGAGCGCGAGAGCATCCGGGCGTGAGTGAATCGCCCCCCAAAAATTCCCCAAAAATTCCCCAAAAAAATTAAAAAAAAAAAAAATTCTCAAATTTTCCAAAAATTCAAAAAAAAAATCCCGAAAATTTCGTTAAAATCCTGGTGATTCCTTAAAAAAATCCTCAAAATCTCTGAAAATTCCCCAAAATACCCCAAAAAATCCCTCCAAAAATCTACAAAAATTCACCAAAATTTCCACAAAAATCTGCAAAAATTACTCAAAAAATCCCCCCAAAATTTTCCAAAAATCTGCAAAAATTCCTCCAAAAAATCCCCCAAAATTCCCAAAAATCCCTCCAAAAAATCTGCGTAATTCCCCAAAATTTCCCCAAAAATCCCCAAAAAATCTGCAAAAATTCCTCAAAAAATCCCCAAAAAATCCCTCCAAAAAATCTACAGAAATTCCCCAAAATTTCTGCAAAAATCCCCTAAAAATCTGCAAACATTCCTCAAAAAATACCCAAAAATTCCCAAAATTTCCCAAAATCCCCCAAAAATCTGCAGAAATTCCTCAAAAAAATTCCCAAACATCCCCAAAAAATCTTCAAAAATTCCTCCAAAAATTGCCGCAAAAATTCCCAGAATTCCCTGAAATTCCCTCCAAAAATCTACAAAAATTCCCCAAAAATTTCCCCAAAAATCTGCAAAAATTCCTCAAAAAAATCCCCAAAAATCCTTCCAAAATTCTGCAAAAATTCCCAAAAATTCCCCAAAAATCCCCTAAAAATCCCTCCAAAAAATCTGCAAAAATTCTCAAAATCTGCAAAAATTCCATAAAATCCCCAAAAAATCTGCAAAAATTCCCAAAATTTCCCCAAAAATCCCCAAAATTTCTCAAGAATCCCCAAAAATCCCTCCAAAAAAATCTACAAAAATTCCCCAAAATTTCCCCCAAAAATCTGCAAAATTCCATAAAACCCCCAAAATTCCATAAAATCCCCAAAATTCCCCATAAATCCCACAGCCTGAAGGGTCAGAGCACGTTCCGGCTGTCGCTGCGCTTCACCGACCCCGACATGGAGACGCGCTACTCGGAAAAATCCCCAAAAAATCTGCAAAAATCCCCCAAAAATCCCTCCAAAAAAATCTGCAAAAATTCCTGAAAAAAATCCCCAAAAATCCCCAAAATTCCCTAAAAATCCCTCAAAAAATCTGCAAAAATTCCTCCAAAAAATCCCCAAAAATTCTGTAAAAACCCCAAAATTCCCTAAAAATCCCTACAAAAATCTACAAAAATCCCAAAAAAATCTGCAAAAATTCCTCAAAAAATCCCCAAAAATCCCCAAAAAATCCCCAAAAATCCCCCAAAAAATTCGCAAAAATTCCTCCAAAAATCTGCAAAAAAATCTGCAAAAATTCCCAAAATTTCCCCAAAAATCTGCAAAAATTCCTCAAAAAAATCCACAAAAATTCCATAAAAACCTCAAAATTCCATAAAATCCCCCAAAATTCCATAAACACCCCCCAAAATTCTTCCCAAACCCCGCAGCCTGAAGGGTCAGAGCACGTTCCGGCTGTCGCTGCGCTTCACCGACCCCGACATGGAGACGCGCTACTCGGTGGAGAAGGAGAAGCAGAGCGGCGCCGCCTTCAGCTGCTCCTGCGTCGTCCTCATCTTCACCACCCTGGTGGAGGCCACCATCGACCCCTGGTAGGACCCTGGTGGCGGGGACACCTCGGGGACATCGTGGTGGCACCCAAAGGTGTCACCTCTGAGGTTCTCCACGGGACATTTGGGCAGGTTGGTGACCAACTACGTGACGTTCGTGGTGGGCGAGGTGCTGCTGGTGGCGCTGACGCTCTGCTCCTTGGCCGCCGTCTTCCCCAGGGTGAGGTGGTGGGGACACACCTTGGGGACATCATGGGGACATCATTGGGATAGCCCAGGGACAGCCCAGGGACACCCTGGGGACACCATGGGGACATCATTGGGATAGCCCAGGGACAGCCCAGGGACACCCTGGGGACACCACACGCTCAGCCAGGTCCCGCAATTGCGACGAGGGTTGGGGAACGAGGGGTTGGGGACCTGGGGACAATGGGGACACCATGGGGACAATGGGTGACATCGTGGGGACATCATTGGGATAGCCCAGGGACAGCCCAGGGACACCCTGGGGACACCATGGGGACATCATTGGGACACCCCAGGGACACCGCAGGGACACCCTGGGGACACCACGCGCTCGGCCAGGTCCCGCAATTGCGACGAGGGTTGGGGAACGACGGGTTGGGGACCTGGGGACAATGGGTGACATCGTGGGGACACCATGGGGACATCATTGGGACAGCCCAGGGACACCCTGGGGACACCACGCGCTCAGCCAGGTCCCGCAAACGCAGCCGGTGACAAGGAACGAGGGGTTGGGGACCTGGGGGCAATGGGTGACATCGTGGGGACAGTGGGTGACATCATGGGGACAATGGGTGTCACACCCCCGTGGTGACCTCGGCCATGTTGTCCCCAAAGGGTTTCCCCAAGAAGCTGGTGGCCTTCTCCACCTGGATCGACCGCACGCGCTGGGCGCGCAACTCGTGGGCCATGGCGGCCGTGGCCGTGGTCACCGCGGCCGACATCGTGGACATGGTGAGGAGGGGACACCGCGCCGAGGGGACATCGGGCTGGGGTGGTGGCCGGTGGGACATCAGGGTCACCATGGGGTGGTGGCTGTGAGGAGCAGCCCAGATATTGCATCTCCATCACCCTGGTGGCCACCACCATGTCCCCATGTCTCCAGTTCAGTTGTCATGGGGACCATGGAGTGGTGACATCAGGACATCAGGGTCACCATGGGGTGGTGGCTTCAAAGATCAGCCAAGACATTGAGTTACATGACCCTGGTGGCCATGGTGGCCACCATGTCCTCGTGTCCCCATCTTGGCTATCATGGTGACCATGGGGTGGTGGCCAGTGGGACATCAGGGTCACCATGGGGTGGTGGCATCAGGACATCAGGGACACCATGGAGTGGTGGCTTCAAAGATCAGCCAAGACATTGAGTTACATGACTCTGGTGGCCG
>NW_026992456.1:0-76188 GCF_028769735.1 Zonotrichia leucophrys gambelii | reverse complement strand
AGCAGACCCTGCGCTACCTGCAGAGCCCACAGGAGCCCCTGCGAGAGGCGGCCATCAGGTTCATGGGTGAGTCCCGAGCCCGGGCTCCCTCCCCGGCCCAGCCCGCCACAGCTCGGCCCCAGCCGCGCCTGCTGCCCCGGCAGCGCCAGCCGAGCCCGGTGCCGTGGAGCCCCGCCTGGCCCGGGCATTGCTGCTGCCGCCCTCTGGCAGCCGTGCCCTGGGGCGGCAGCGTGCGGCAAGGGCCGGGCTGAGCCCTGCCGGGCCAGCAGCCCGTGTGGCCACAGCGCCGGCAGCGCCGCTGGCAGGGAGCTGTGCCGCTGGGGCCGTGACAGGCTCTGTGTTCACAGGCATGGCCGGGCGGCGCCTGAGGGGGCAGCAGCAAGAGCTGCAGCTGATCTGCACTGGTGAGTGAGGGCAGCGGGCTGCCAGCGCGGGCTGCCGGGGGAGAGCTGCAAGCCCTGCCCCAGCTGCGGAGGGCTCTGCTCCCGTGGGCAGAGCACACGGAGCTTTCAGGGCCACGTGGGCCATTGGTGGCCATCAGCTTCAGGCTGATCCCCTTGCTCCCTGCTGCCTCCTGGCCATGGCAAGAGCCGGCTGGGATGGCCCTTGCAGGGGGCTCTCCTGGGCTCCCTGCAGATCCGGCTCTGACCGTGCCTCTGTTCCTCTCTCTTGCAGCCCTGGAACGCCTGACGGAGGACACGAGCAGTGCCGTGTCACAGCTGGCACTTGAAACACTGCATGTCCTCCGGGCAATACAGCGTCAGCGATATTCCACCATCCAGAGGCTGCACGATCAGCTCCGCAGGGCATGGAGGACACGGCCTCGTCTGGCGGGGCTCAGCTGGCTGCGCTGCTGCAGCTCTGCAGAGAGCTGATGCCAGAGGCTCTGTCTGCTGGGACCACCTGAGCCAGCTGGAATTTTCCATTTCTTTAAGAATGTTCTTTTCTTCTTTTTGGTTTTTTTTTTTTTTTCTTTAGTATATGAATAATAGAGTGTGTTATAATACACAGACTCCCAAGAGCTTTCTTTTGCTACCCAGGGTCTGCAGGTCATAGGGGAAGAGTGGGAGAAGGGTACCCTGGCTCAGCAAGCTGCCCAGGCGTGCAGTGGGCAAGGGAAAATGGCCAGAAGCCCCTTGGCCTGTGGTGGTACTGCTGAAGCCTTTGTGCTGGTGACAGAGCGGGTGGGCAGGGGCCGGGGTTGCAGGGATCCCTGTGAGAGCGGTGCTGGAGATGGCCACAAGCCCTGTGCCAGGAAGGAACCACCCTCTGTATCCTCCTGCCTCTGTGCTGCTGGGTGGATTGCTGAGGGCTCCCAGGTGCCTCTGCACGGGGCTGCTCTGGAGCTGCTGTGGGGCTGCGGCGCTGCTGCCGGGCAGCTTGGCCGGGCTGGGGCAGCCCCTGAGGGGCTGGGGCGCTGGCAAGCCCTGAGCAATGGGCTGTCAGAGGCCACAAGCAGCCCCCCCGCAGCCGTCTTGTTCCTGCCAGAATTGACTTGCAAGAGGGATCCTGGGCACTCTGGAACTAACAGCATCAGTGTTGTTGGAAACCCAAATGCAGGGAAATCTCAGACCTTTGGTCTTGTCAGCAAAGCTTAGAATTAAACACAGGATTTGATCTGAGACCTTGGAAAGGGCTTCCAAACTTAGGTGCTAGAAGCGAGAATGTGGACTTCTAGTTTATTATAGCAGAGACACGGGGAGGAAGGTTGAAGTGAAGGAAAGTTTAGAGTTTTAGGGCTGAAGATCTAGAAAAAATAAAAGTAGTTACAATGGTAAACAAGAAGCTTAAGATGCTGTGCTGTAGGTTTGTGTGTCATAACATGATTGGCTAAGGAAGCTTACACTGTAGCATGAGTCCATAAGACGAAAGATTGAAGGGTTGGCTCCGAACTCCAAATATCCTTGCTGGCAGTGTCTTCTTGGCCAAGAAATCCTTCAAAGCTCTTGTAACTACAAGTCTTGAGGCCTTGTGAACCATGCAGGGCAGATGTGAACAAAACTCACCCTTCCTGCCTATGTAGAAGAGAAGAAAAAGCAATGGCATCATCTAAAAAACTCAGAGGTCTGCTCTCTAGCTTGTTCCAAACTCCCTCAAATCCCCCAAAGTGGGATTTAGCTACAAAGAGATGACAAGGACTCTTAGTGCTGCCTCTTTGACTCCAGAGCAGCTGCTTTAGAATCTTTCACATAAGCCTGTGTAGTCATGTGCCAGAAATGTATCATTTGAAGAAACTTTCCCAAGTGACTTGCATGGAGGTTTGTTTGAAGGGTATTTGAGGGGAAAGGCTCCCAGCAGAGGTCTGGGCTTTGGCCTAGCTGTGTCCCCTGCTGACTGTGAAGTGTGCCATCAGCTGCAGGGCTTTCTGGGCTAAAAATATCATCAAGTCACTTGGACTTGCTCTTTTAGGCCTCTAAGAGCTGGACCAAATGTCGGGGCACATTTGGAGACCTCATCTGTAGGTGGATGAACCACCTAGGATTTTTCCAATTGCTGGGAATGGTTCTCCAGATCCCTGGTGTAAAATGGAGCTCCCCAGCAACTGCGCATCTGCAAGATGATAAACAATTGTCTTGGTTTGAAGAGAGAGGTGTCTGCTAATGAAGGCAGAAGGCTTCTCTGAAATGGAAAATGTAAATCCCCTCCCTTCAAATGATTCTAATTTAGAAATTCACATGCTCTCAGGGAAAGATATGGGGATAGGACTGAGCCCGCAGACCTGGGCAGCGTTTGCTGATGGTCTGAGCCCTTCCTAAAGATCCTGTGTGGGCTGTCTTAGACAGCTAGGGCCAGGCATTCCTTCCAGCCTGGGCCACTTTAGCTTGGCCTGGGGCGGCCTCAGGGCAGAAGGCAGTGTGTGCAAGGGCCCTGGGTGGCACGCTGCAGCACGGTCACTGTGCCATGGAACGGAACCCAGTGACTAAGGGCCCTTTGTGACACGTGGGGAGCAGAAGCTTGCCTGGCTGCTGGGAACGCACAACGGGGCAGAACGGGACAGAGCGGTGCCGTGAGGAGCCCCCGCACAGCGCACTCGTTCCTGTCTGACCCGGAGCCTTTCCAAGGCGTTAATCCTGCAGCTGAGCTCGAGGCCAGACCACAGGACTTGTTGAGCTGTGGCCTTCCCGAAACTTCTCTTCTGCAGGTGCCCTAACAAATCCAGTGATTATCATGGAGCAGAGACCCCTGAAAGCACCCAAGGTGGCCTGGGGGAAGAGGAGGAAGGCAGCCCTGGAGCTGCCCCAGCACATGAAACCAAAGCGGTGGTGCCGTTTGAGCTGCCGCAGGAGGGTGAGTGGCCGAGCTGGGCCACAGGGTTGGTGCCTGCAGCCAACTTGGCGCCATCACATCCCATCCCATTTTATCCCATCCCACCCAATCCCATCCCATTCCCACGGACAGGACGGAAGAGGGGCCAGGCAGACACCCCACAGGGGCTGTGCTCCATCCCCTGGGGCATCCCGGGGCTCTCCCTGCCTGGGCAGCGCAGGGCTGGGCTGTATTCTCCGGCCTCTCCCGCAGCCCCTCAGCTCTGGCTGTGCTCGCTCTTTGGCAGATGCAGCTGTGGAGCGCACACAAGAGCAGGAACGCACCCGTGGCCTCTTCCGCAGAACAGCGCAGGTACCTGCAGCCACCCCCACCTGGGCTGGGCCTGCTGTCCCCACGCTTGGAGCATTCCCTGCAACATCCCTGGCTTCTTGCCCTTCTCCTACAGCTGGTTTGCAAATTCATCAAGAAAATTTGGCAGGAAGAGACCAGCCCCATGGGCACTGGGCTCAGAGCATATTTGCACATCTTCAAAACCAAGACCAGTGCTGCCCTGCTGGATATGCTTGTAGAGGAGGGCTTTTCCAATCTAAAGCAAGCAAGCAGCCTGTGGCCAGGGTTTGATCCTCCCAGCAATTGCTTGGTCTCCCAAGCCACGCCTGCTGGTCACTATAACACCTTGAGGCCATGGCAGTGTGGTGGGAAGGGAAGCACTTCTCTGGGGAAGCTGGGGACCTTCCTCCCTCTGGCAGCTTTCCAAGTCTCCCCGTGCCTTCTCCAGGTTCCTGCCCTGGTCAGGTACATCCACCAGTGGCTCCTGGCCAATCAGTTTGCTGAGCACAGGCTGAACAGGACCCTGCTGGATCTCACCGAAGCACAGCCTGCTGACGTAGTCATGATGCTCCTGCGTGTGGCCCCGTCCTGTGACAGGTATGGGGCCCACCTGCCCACAGGGCTCAGGGCTTGCCAGCCCATCAGCCTGTACAGCCTGGCCCAGGTGTGTGACCAACAGAGAGTTCCAGGGCCCTCTGGCTGCTGCCTTTCCCAGCCCTGGCACGTCAGCCCCCGAGCCTGCTGCCGTGCTCCCTCGCTGTCCCTCAGGGGCCTGTCCCCAGCGGCCTGGGCTGCCTGTGTGCTGCTGGCGAGTGGCAATGGGCACAGGCAGAGCTGGCAGCCAGCTCAGGTCCCCACTGCTGCCCAGGCCACGATGCTGTGTCTGAGACCTCCCTGAGACAGAGCTCTAACCCACAGAGCTGCTTTGACCATGTGGAAGAGCATCATGTGCTCGTGCAGGACTGCAGAGCCAGCGCTGCTGATACTCCTGGATGTGCTAGGGAGCTGGCCTGAGCACAGCACCTGCACCTCCGATGGGGACGAAACGGGTGTCTTTGCCCTGGCTGTGAGTTTCTGCAACTGGACTTTGCAGGCCCCAAGGCTGCCTCTCCAGCAGCTCTCCATCCTCCTTCCCCCACTGCATCTCCCTGCCTCAGGCGCTGCCCTGAAACCTGGCCCAGTGCAGCTTCAGGCCCACCAGGCCCCATGCTCTCCCTGCCAAGGTCTCTCCAGGCCTCTCCCTGCCACGCTCGGGCCCAGCCACACGCACACCTCGGCACTGAGCGCTGTCTCGGGGGGCTTTGTCCTTTGCAGGCAACCGTGGTGATGTGGAAGATCCTCCAGGTGCCCTGTGTCCCACATATGGTGACGTTGTATTTCCCTCGCTTCTTTGTACATCTCTTCCAAGTGTTCTTGAGCACTCTGGATATGCCAGAGGAGGTCGATGCATTCTGGAAGGGATGCCAGGATGAATATGGCCTTGCCACCAGCCCCAACAGGTGCTTCATCCCACTCCTCCTGTCCCTGCCATGTCCCTGGGCAGGAGCCAGTGCTCCCTGCGTGACCTGGGCTTTGCTGTGCACGCAGGTTTGCAGTGAGGACCCTGAAGTCCCTGCTCTGCCGAATGCAGCACAAGGATGTGGTGGTGGCAATGGAACGCAGGTGTGGCTGGGACACGCTGCTGTGTGCTGACACCCACCACTATGCCGTGGGTCTGCTGGCCAGGTGGGAGCCCCTTCTCCCCACTGCCTCCATCATTTGTGCTCCTTGCCCAGGGAGATCTACACAGTCCCTGAGGTTGTGGGCCAGATGTTGCCTTCTGATATAAGGCAGGCGGCCTGGTTTCAGGAGAGAGCACGGTGACCCATTCCCCAGGGTCACTCGGGCCTAAGAAACACGCGGACACCAATATGGTGGAGGATCAAAGGCCTTTATTCTCTCTTCCCGTGGGGTTTTATAGTCTAGGGGGCTTCTACGTCAGGTGGGGGTCTGTCTTTACCATCTATGGTTAGTAGGGGATGGAAAGTTACCTGGGCAAGTGGAAAGTTACCGGAATCCAGTTTGGTGGGCTACATTCCTATGTTAATTTTCTTATCTAAGGGGGCAGGGGCCCTGTCTTCCCGTAACATCACGAGATCTTCCGAACGCCAGGCCCTATCTGCTACATCTCCCCCCCCCTTTTTCACAAATGAATGAGGTAGTCATATACTGAAATGAGATATGAAGTTGCAGTTTGATAAGGAAAACGGGGTTTGGTAAATCTGAGTAGGCTTTCGCCAGTCAAGGTTAGAACTTGTGGCTGGCAGTGTTCCTTGGTTGGATTCGCCGCCCGATGAACAGGATGTTGGCTCGTTCCAGGCGGGCCTGAACGAATGAGACTAACTTGTTCAGCAGGCATGGTCCGAAGGTAACCGCTAGAAGTAGCAATGCCAGTGGACTTATTAGGGTAGAAATCAGAGTGGTTAGCCATGGTGATTGATTGAACCAGGACTCGAACCAGCCCTGTTGGGCTTCCCTGTCCTTCTGCCTCTGAGCCAGTCTGTTTCTGAGTTCTGCCATGGAGTCTCTCACGACTCCTGTGTGGTCTGCATAGAAGCAGCACTCCTCTCTCAAGGCGGCACACAGGCCCCCTTGCTGCATGAACAGGAGGTCCAGACCTCGCCTGTTCTGCAAGACCACTTCCGAGAGAGAGGAGACTGACTTCTCCAGGAAGGAGATGGATTTCTCGATCCTTTGCAGGTCCTCATCGATGGTCATTTGCAGCTGGGACAGTCCTTGGTGCTGTGTCGCTAGGGCTGAGACACCCGTTGCCGTTCCTGCTGCTCCTAGACCGAGCAGCATTGCAATAGTTACACCTGTTATTACTTCTCTCTTGTGGAGCCGGCTGGGTTCCTCAAAAAGGTGGTACACCTCTTCGTCTGAGTGGTACAGGACCCTAGGAACAATCAGAACTTGGACACAAAAGTCGTTAGAGTCATCAAATTTGGCAAGAGACACACAGGGACTCACTCCAGACCGCTGGCAAACCCACATCCCAGGTGCGGATGGGACTACCCACTTATTGTTTTTCCTGTTAGGCTTGACAACTTTGGTGCAGATGTTGCCTCTCCGCCTAGCTAGGGTTTCATTGCCAAAGCATCTGCCCTGGCCTGTGACTTGACTCAGGGTGATCCCTTTGCGAGGGGTTTCCCATCTGCACTGGTGAGGGGCATCGGCCGTGGAGTAACTGAAGGGAATGTTTAAAGCAATTCCTTCATAAAAGGGAGGTTTGACATCGTAGCAAAGCCAGCAGGATTCGGTTAGGTTAGGGTTGGATTCATTCAGGGATATAAAGGTAGCTTCTAACATACGAAGTATTGGGTCTGAGTCCGATCCGGCTGCACGGTCTATCTGAAAGACCTCCTCATGGCCGGTTGGGACTTTGCTAACTCTAGTGGGTAGGGTTTTAGGGTAGGTTGTGTTTTTCCCTTTCGGCACGCTTTTAATCACTTTGTTTGGTCCGACCGCTCGGGGTGCCGACGGTTGGAGCCTGATAATTCGCACATTTACTCTCTCTTTTGACCCTTGAAGGACAACTGTCCACGTTCGGCCTATGGCCCAACTGGGGTGATGTGGTTGCAAGACTGTCATGTTATAGCTAGTGCATTTCCGAATTTTTGGGATTTTATGGTGATTGCGATAAAAGTTTCCCTGGAGGAAAATGGGTGTTTTGCAGCCGCTGGGTGCCCAGGCGAACTGTAAGAATTTGTCGGGCTCTTGTGGATCCCACCCAGGCCCTGATGGTCTGGCATCTGTAACAATGGTTTCACAGCCCCAGTGCCCACAATATCCCCACCCTGGGTGATTGTAGTAGCTTTTTCCTGGCTTTGAAGCTAGGCACCAGTAGGATGGGTACATGTGTGTGGCGTGTGGGGAATTGGGGTCTACCTTTGGTCGTCCTGGGAACAGGTCGGTGATGCGGAGCACGAAGGATGGGGCATTTGGTGTGGTGACTTCCCTGAGCACCTTGTCACTACTAAGGTGACGCATGACCCACCTGAAAGGCCGGTGGGGGTAGTGATCTGGGCTGGCTTGTCCTCTGGCAACAAGCCCCAACAGCAAAATCACACAGAAACACCGCTGATGCTTGGGTCTCACCCGTGCGGGTCTCTCGGGCGCTGCCAAGCGGCTTGGTGGTCTGTCACTTTCCTCTGGGATGGGCATGTACGCGTCACGAGGACGTCCTATGAGCATGTCCTGTAAACAGAAACTCACAATTCTCGTCAGTCTCATCCTGCTTATTATGAAGGTCGGGCTTAATTGACTTAAGTGGACACCACCTGACTTTGCCGTCCTTTTTGACAGCTGCATACCCTCTCCCCGTGAGCATCAGCCTCCAGCCCCGTTCCCATTCACCCAGCTCGTTTCTAATTACCACCTGCGGGCCCTCCTCTATCGCTCGGGTGGCCCAGTGCTTTTGAACGGGACTGTTTGTTTCATCTCCCCTAGGGAACTGATTCAGTGCTAGCAAAGCAGTTGCCAGCACGCGTGCTTGATCTCCTGGGGGAATGGCATTGGCAAAGCCCTCTGCTTTTGCCAATACTTCTAGTTTGGTTTTCAGGGTCTGGTTCGCTCTCTCCACTATGGCCTGCCCAGTACTGTTATATGGGATGCCTTGCACTAATGTGATGCCCCATTTTGAGGCGAATTCCTGTACTGGTTTGGAGGTGAAATTGGACCCGTTGTCCATTTTGATCCACTTGGGGATACCAAGCCAAGCCATGGCTGTCAACCAGTGCTGAATTGTGGCCTTGGAATTTGTTTTGGGGTGCTGTGTGGCTATGATCGTTCCGCTATAAGTGTCCACTGTCACTGCAAGCCACGCTCGGGGCTTCAGTAGTTCACACCAGGTGAAGTCCGATTGCCAGATCTCTGAAGGCTTGAGACCTCTCGGGTTGACTCCACTGGTCCATAGGGGTGACTTCTGGCAATGAGGACAGGTGGCTACCACGTGTTTTGCGTCTGCGGTCGGGATCCCGCATCTCTTTGCCAGCGCTTTGGCTCCGATGTGGAGCGACTCGTGCAGCTGACGAGCTTCCTGCAACGTCCACACGCCTTTTGCTGCGGCGTCCGCTTTGTCGTTGCCAATCTGGAAGTATCCTTTGACTGGGTCATGGCTGTTAATGTGAATGACTGACACGGTGCCCTGTCGCGAGGAGAGTGCTTCTTCTAGCATTAGGGCTGCTGCTGATGTAGACACTCCTGGTCCTGCCATGGCTAGGCAAAGCTTTGCCACGAATATAGAGTCCGTTACTATGTTAAGGTGTTCCTCTTGAAAGAGTCCGCACGCCAAGACTACTGCTGTCGCCTCCAGCTGTTGCACTGACAGTGTGGGGTCACATGCTTTGACGCAATGCCATTGCTCTCCTGCCTGCCACACTGCTGCTGCAGTTGAAGTCCTGGAGGAAGCGTCTGTGAAGACCGTTGGTCCTGGCTGCGGTCGGTCCATGACCTTTGGTGGTATGTCCATGTCGACAATGGTCAGCAGCTGAGTCCAGGGTGGTTTGGAGGAGTAGGAGATTTCTCCTCCGAAGCCGGTGAGAGCAAGGGCTAGGTACTCCGATATCGTGGCTGACTCCATAATTGGTTGCTTGCGAAACGGAAGGTGGATGCTTGTTGGCTCAGTCCCTAGGTGTTTCAAAGCGAGTTTCCTGCCTTTCATGATGAGGTTAGCGATGCATTCGATTCCTGGGGAGAAAGCACGAGCAGGTCTTCCGAGAACCACCCATTGAATCGGTCGGGCCTTTTCAGAAGGTCCTTGAGCCAGTGCTCCCACTCCCCCCCTCGGTGTAAAGTGAACGTATAAGTCCAGTGGCAGGGCTGGGTTCCACCTGGCAAGTGTGCCCGTGGACATCTGGCTTTCGATGAAGTCAAGGGAGCTCGTCGCTTGCGGCGTCAGCTCTTTGGGTTCCCAGGGGTGCTTCCCTTTCGGGAGGTCATACAAGGGGTCCATGACCTCAGGAGGAATCAGGACAATGTTGCGAAGCCACTGCAGTGATCCCACCAGGCGTTGCACGTCGTGTAGTGTTTTGACGTCTCGACTGACCTTCGCCTCAGGGGGTGTCACGTAGGAGCTTGTGATCCCCACTCCCAGGAAGGTCACGCAGGGTCCTCTCTTGATCTTTGCACTTGCGATCTCGAAGCCGTTGGCCTGAAGGGTTTCCGTGATTGTGGATACCAGGTGATCCACTTCACTTGCCGATGGAGCTGCTACCAGGATGTCATCCATGTACTGGATGATGGTTGCGGTGGGATGGGAGTGTCGAACTGGCATCAGTGCTTTGTCCACAGTGATTTGGCATATGACAGGACTGTTGACAAGTCCCTGTGGCAATACCCGCCATTGGAAGCGGAGGTTAGGCCGTTCGCCATTTCGGAATGCCACGGAAAAGGCAAATCGTTCTCTGTCCTCAGGGTGCAGGGGTCTTGAGAAGAAACAGTCCTTGATGTCCAGCACTGCGCACGGCCGCCCTGCAGGGATGGCTGAGTTCGTGGGTAGCAGTGTCTGGACCGGACCCATGGGTTGAATCGCTTTGTTTACCTCTCTCAGGTCGTGGATGAGACGATAGCCTTCTCCGGACCTTTTGGGGATCACGAATACGGGAGTGTTCCAGAGGCTGATGGAGGGTTCTATGTGACCCTTTTGCAGTTCGCGGTCGACCAGTTCCAGCAAGGCTGCCGCTCGAGGCTCTGTCAGGGGCCACTGCTCAACCCATACGGGGTCTGATGATTTCCAGGTCAATTTGATCGGCAGCGGAGGGTGTACAGCAGTGGCCCTTAGGATAAATTTGTAATCCGGAATCCTAGCATGGAAAGAATGTCCCTTCCTAACAGGGGTGGAGAGTTTTGCAGTATGTATGGGTGGATCGCAACTGTCTGTTCTGGTCCCTTTTTCGTGTGGAGTGTTATAGCCACCAGCTGGGTGCTTTTCCATGCCCGAGACTGCCCTCCCACTCCATTCACTGGAGGGACTTCTTTGAATTGCCAATGTCTGGGCCAATGTGCTTGGGGAATAATCGTGCAGTCTGAACCCGTGTCCGCCCAGAACTGTAACCCTATGACATGGGAATCCTGACTACCATAAAGCCGGCATGTTCCCCACACCATCAAGGGTTCCCTCCCTATTTTCATAGCCAGGGCCACCCAGGGATCCCGCTCTGGGGCGTCTCCTGCTGGCCCTGTACCACCGGCGCAGCTTGTGGCAGTGGGGGGTGTGAGGGTGCTGAGGGGGTTGCATAGCTTTGCCATTGCACCGTAGGCAGGGATGCAAAATTGGCTACTCCCTGTGGGGGGATAGGATATGAGGGTCCCCTGCCCCACTGGGGGTTGCTGTAGCTGGGCCGCTGCATATTCCAGGTGGGAGGGGGCTGGACACGGCCCGGCTGCCCCCCCCCCTCTCCCGTTTCCCTGAAGCCTGGATCTGCATTCCTTAGCCAAGTGCCCCTTCTTCCCGCATGCCCAGCACGGTCCCCTAAGTCCCCCTTGGCGTGGCGGAGCAGCTGCTGATAGGCGCCTTGGCTGGGGACAGTTTGCTGCCAGGTGGCCTGCCTGGCCACACTTAAGGCATGCCATCACACTGGTTATTGCAGTGTGAACTGCTGTTTGGATAGGAGCCAGATGCTCTTCCTTTGCAACGTGCCTAATCATGGTTGCTGCATTAGCCTCAGGTGGCAGTGACCTTAAGATGTCCTTGGTGGCTGAGTTACACTGCTGGCGCAGGCAGTCTGCCAGCACGGGACCCTTAGCCTCCGACGGCAACGAGGAGGAGTCCAATGCTGCCTGAAGTCTGTCCACAAACTGAGTGAAGCTCTCGCTCTCACTCTGTTTGATGGTCGACCATGGGGCTGGACTGGCTACTACTTTAGCCGCAGCACGGATGGCTTCCCGGGCAGCACGGGTGGTTGTCATAACCTCATGAGCCCGCAAGCCCTCAGCCTGCGCCTGGGGTGTTATCATGGTGGGGTCTCTGCCCATGAGCCTTTGTAAGCTGGAGCCATGCAGTGGATGGTTAGGTCCTGTCACTCGGGCCAGCTCCTTTGTGCATTGATCTTCCCACTCCTGTTTAAAAACTATCATCCCCGCACCATCAAAAATCATCCTACACGTCTGTTTAATATCAAAAGGCAACATATCATCCCCTCCGAAAACGCCATCAATAAGTGTGGTAACCATGGCAGAATTAATTCCCTTGTCTGCAATCGCTTTGATTATTGCCTGGATTTCCTTTGGGTTTACAGGGGAGTAAGTCCTCTGTTGGTTATCGCCTGTTCCTCTTACGCAGACCGGGAGCACCAGGTTAGCAGACGGGCTCCACTCCGCACAAAACATCTTTATTTTCCGCCAATCCGTAAGCGGAGTCTGGTCTTTCTCTAATGATCCCTTCACCCACGCAGGAGCCTTGCGACTAGAAACCTTGTATGTCGCTGATCTCCCTCTGTTAAAGCTAGAATCCGAATCCGAGCTCTCTGAATCCGAACTCCCTGACTCCCCCTCGTCCCAGACCGAGTCAGAGTCAGAGCCGGAAACAGAGTGAGCCCGCACTTCCGGGCTGCTCTGCCTTTTTCCCGGGCTCCGACCCCGCCCCCTCCTGCGGGGGTCGGGCCGTTCCCTCCCCCTGGGGTCCCCCCGCCTCCTGCTGGGGGAGGGTCTTGCCCTATAAGGACTTAATTTGAATAGAGCGCTTTGATTGGTCTCACGCCGTACCGCGGGGGCCGCCCCTTCTCCCCTCTCTCCCGCACATGCGTTCTGGGGCGCGCTGACTGCATTTCCGCCCCCCGTCTCCTTACTTCCGCCCTCACCACGTGCTTCGGCGCTTTTTTCAAACCCATATGGCGGCGGGGAGTCCCTGCCGCTCCCGGCGCCGCTCCCGGCGGGGTCGGCCGCGTTCCGCGCCTCCTCCGCCAACCCCCGCCAGAACGCCCGCGCGTGTCCTTCCCCCCCCGATGGCGAGCCCGCTCTCTGGGGGGTTTCCGCCGGCCGCGCCCCCCCCGCGAGGCCGCCCGGGTCAAGAGTCTCCGCAGTCTGTGTCGCCGCACCTACCCCGGGCTGTGGGGGGGCTAGCAAGCAGGTTTGTGCGGCTTTCCAGGCTTCCTGCTCTTGTCGAGCTTTCTGTAAAGCCTGGAGAACTTTGCCCCAGGATTTTAGGGCTTTCCCTGAGCCGGACGACATAGTGTCTTCGGCCAGAACCTTAGTAATATCGTCCCAAACCTCCGGATGGAGGATATCCGTGGGGCTTTCTATAGCCCCGAGCTTAACCAATCTCGGCAATGCGAGAGATAAATCCTTAATTTTACATTCTAACCCAAACTGTGCATGCATATCTGATACGACCTTTGCATAGGATTCCATGTTCCTTGCCGGTCCGGGGACGTCTCCCCCGCTGTAGTCGGACCTGCCGCTGCAGCCGCTGTCTCCCGTCCAGGCGAATTCCCGTTCCCAGGGCGCTGATCGGCTTCCCGGGTTTCGGCACCAGAATGTTGCCTTCTGATATAAGGCAGGCGGCCTGGTTTCAGGAGACAGCACGGTGACCCATTCCCCAGGGTCACTCGGGCCTAAGAAACACGCGGACACCAATATGGTGGAGGATCAAAGGCCTTTATTCTCTCTTCCCGTGGGGTTTTATAGTCTAGGGGGCTTCTACGTCAGGTGGGGGTCTGTCTTTACCATCTATGGTTAGTAGGGGATGGAAAGTTACCTGGGCAAGTGGAAAGTTACCGGAATCCAGTTTGGTGGGCTACATTCCTATGTTAATTTTCTTATCTAAGGGGGCAGGGGCCCTGTCTTCCCGTAACATCACGAGATCTTCCGAACGCCAGGCCCTATCTGCTACAGCCAGAGGGCCTTGTCACTGAGGGATGGCCAAGAAGATTGGAAAAGGCTGGGAGAGGAGGGTGCCCACCAGGAGCTGCCTCCCAAATAGCCCAGGGCCGCTTGCAGGATGCTGGGGAAAGACCAGACCTCTGTGCGTCAGTCCTGGCAGAGGTTTGGCCCCCTGGCCCACAGTCTTGCTGCCTTTTCCTCCTGCCAGGGAGATGTGCTGTGTCTCCATGCCCTTGTGTTCCCAGATCGCTCGTTTCCTGCTCCGGCTGCTCAGCACACAGGAGCCACGCTGGGAGCTGCCCGCCCTGGCGTTCCTTGTGGAGGTGAGCCTGATTGCCAGCGCTGCCTGGCTGAGCTGCCTCCCAGCTCTCTGCCCTCTTGGAGCCGCAGCTGCCTGGCACGGTGCCCGCACCCTGTGCTGCT
Organism: Zonotrichia leucophrys gambelii; assembly: GCF_028769735.1. Lineage (NCBI taxonomy): Eukaryota > Metazoa > Chordata > Aves > Passeriformes > Passerellidae > Zonotrichia > Zonotrichia leucophrys. The sequence continues at coordinate 62,310 of NW_026992456.1, read as the reverse complement.
GCCTGGGCCCAGCCCTGTGCGGGCTCCGGGCTCCTGCCGGCCGGGTCCCTGTCACTGCCCTGTGCCTTTCAGGTCCTCGAGTGCCTGGACTTGAGTGAACGTGGTGCTAACAGTGTTGCAAATCTTGTCAAGGCAGCTGCAGAGCAAGTGCAGGAAGAGGCATTGCCTGGCGCTCAGGGCCCTTCTTGAGCTCATTGAGGAGCCCTCAATGGTGAGAAGGGGGCAGCAGCTGAGGCTGAGCTGGGGAATGCAGTCGCTTGGGCTTGGCTGGGCTTTGAGTGCTGAGGCAGCTGCTCCCAGCTCTCCTGCCTCCCAGTTCAGCTGCCCGAGTGCTTTGGAACAGGCTTTTGGCCTCTGGCCCCTGTGTCCAGGTTTAGAGCAAATTTGGGGATGAATCCCCCAAAGGAGCTCCGGTGGGAAAAGCAGATCCAATCAGCCCCTCCCCACCCAACTGGTCCAGGAGGAAAAAATACCTCCTTGGAGAAAGGTGGAAGAAAACTGTTTATTAAACAATAAAACCAAAACAATATCAAACAATGAGACCCCTTGCCACTCTAAAAGAGATGACAACCTGAGAAAACCCCGTCCCCGGGCTGCATCTCAGTCTCTGATCAGTCCCTCCGGTGCTGGAATTGTCGCAGGCCAGGCCCAGCCTGGTGGGCCAGAGATGTGAGCTGCCAGTGCTCCCCTGGGTGTTCAGTCCAGAGCAGGTTTCAAGAGATCCAAAGAAAAGGAAAAAAACACAGTCCAGGGAACTACTTTGCCTCAGCTAGCTAACACTAACTGAAAAGCAAAAGAAGAGCTCTGTCCTGTTGTCTGTCCGCAGACAACAACAGTCCAGGAGGAGGAATGTGGGGGAGTGAGAGCAGTGTCTGGAAGAAAAAAAACCTGCACTTCTCTGCCCCATTCACTCTATGCAATAAGTCTTAAAGGTGCAAAGCTTACTATTCAGCATAAACAGAACAAGACAACTGGGGATAAAAGCATCATACAGCCAACCCAGGACATTCTACCCCTTATCCCCATATCGTCTGCTTACTACTAGAACTAATATAAATTCTAACTCTACAAACACATACATGATACATCCATTATACAGCTATACACAGACAATGGTAATAACATTCAGCAAACAGTGATATTTACACAAGTTTTATCCAACAATCAGATCTGCCTGAGGTACACATCGTGTTCTTCCATCTTTTTGCATTATCCACCATGTGCAACCTGGTCCCTGAGCAAAAACAACCCCACAAATGGGTTTGTCTGTATTCGAGGCAGAATTAATCCAAACTGTCGTCCCTAACAAACCTCTGACATGTACCACTGGGACTTTGTCTCCATCTACTCTCTGCAAAGGCTCAGATTGGGCAGGGCCCACTCGGTTAGTAGAGCCTTGGGTGCTAACTAACCAGGTGGCATTTGCCAGATGCTGCTCCCAGGTTTTGAAAGATCCCCCACCTAATGCTTTCAATGTGGTTTTTAACAGTCCATTGTACCTCTCTACTTTGCCTGCAGCTGGTGCATGGTAGGGGATATGGTACACCCACTCAATGCCATGTTCCCTAGCCCAGGTGTTGATAAGGCTGTTCTTGAAATGAGTCCCATTGTCTGACTCGATCCTCTCAGGGTGCCTGTCTCCACAGAACTTGCTTTTCCAGGCCCAGGATGGTGTTCCGGGCTGTAGCATGAGACACAGGATAGGTTTCCAACCATCCAGTGGTGGCCTCCACCATAGTCAGCACATAGCGCTTGCCCTGGCATGTCTGGGGCAGTGGGATGGAGTCAATCTGCCAGGCCTCCCCATACTTGTACTTGGACCACCGCCCACCGTACCAGAGGGGCTTCACTTGCTTGGCCTGCTTGATGGCAGCACACGTCTCACAGTCATGGATAACCTGAGAAATACTGTCCATGCTTAAATCCACCCCTCAGTCTCATGCCCACTTAGAGGTGGCATCCCTGCCCTGATGGCCCGAGGCATCATGGGCCCATCGAGCTAGGAATGACTCTCCTTTATGTTGCCAATCTAAGTCTATCTTTGGCACCTCTATCTTTGCAGCTTGGTTTCCTTGCTCATTGTTTTGGTGCTCCTCATTAGCTCTACTCTTGGGGACATGGGCATCCACATGGCAGACCTTCACAGGCATCTTCCCTACCATGGTGGGCAATGTCTTTCCACTCTTCAGCAGCCCAAATTGTTTTTCCTCTGCGTTGCCAGCTAGCCTCTTTCCACCTCTCCAGCCATCCCCACAGTGCATTGGCTACCATCCATGAATCAGTATAAAGGTAGAGCTTTGGCCACTTCTCTCTCTCAGCAATGTCCAGGGCCAGTTGAACAGCTTTGAGTTCAGCAAGTTGGCTTGATCCACCTTCTCCTTCAGTGGCCTCTGCCACCTGTCATGTGGGGCTCCATACGGTTGCTTTCCGCTTTCGGTTCATTCCCACAATGCGGCACGAACCATCAGTAAAGAGAGCGTATCATGTATCTTCTGCTGGCAGTTGGTTGTATGGTGGAGCTTCTTCAGCCCGTGTCACTTCTTGTTCCCTTTCATCAGCGAGACCAAAGTTTTCACCTTCTGGCCAGTTTGTAATTATTTCCAGAATCCCAGGGCGATTCAGTTTTCCAATACGGGCATGCTGTGTGATAACAGCAATCCATTTGCTCCATGTAGCACTGGTGGCATGGTGCGTAGAGGGAACTTTTGCTTTGAACATCCACCCCAATACTGGTAGTTGGGGTGCCAGGAGAACTTGTACTTCAGTGCCTGTTACCTCTGAGGCAGCCTGGACTCCTTCATAGGCAGCCAAGATTTCTTTCTTTGTTGGAGTATAGTTGGCTTTTCCAGTGCAGCCTGGATCAGTCCATGGCAGATGGTGGGGCTGTGCTTCCACCCCTGGGGCAGTCGGTCCCGGGTGTACTGCATGCCTCTCCAGGTGAAAGCAAACTGAGGCCTGCATTCTGCTGCCAGGGAAATGGAGAAAAATGCATTGGCAATGTCTATAGTGGCGTACCACCTTGCTGCCTTGGACTCCAGCTCGTACTGGAGTTCCAGCATGTCCAGAACAGCAGCGCTCAGCGGTGGGGTCACTTCATTCAATGCACGATAGTCCACAGTCAATATCCATTCTCCTTCAGATTTTCGCACAGGCCAAATGGGGCTGTTGAAGGGCGAGTGGGTCTTGCTGACCACCCCTTGGCTCTCCAGCTCACAGATCATTTTGTCGATGGGGATCACAGCATTTTTATTCATTCGGTACTGTCGGCGGTGCACTGTTGAGGTGGCAATTGGCACTCATTGCTCTTCTACCTTCAGGAGTCCTACTGCAGATGGATTCTCAGACAACCCAGGCAAGGTTTTCAATTGCTGGATGCCCTCTGTCTCTACAGCAGCTATTCCAAATGTCCATCTGAGTCCTTTTGGGTCTTTGAAATACCCACTTCGAAGGTAGTCTATGCCCAAAATACATGGGGCCTCTGGGCCAGTCACAATAGAGTGTTTCTTCCACTCATTTCCCGTTAGGCTCACATCAGCTTCCACCAAAGTTAAATCCTGGGATCCCCCTGTCACACCAGCAATAGAAACAGACTCTGTCCCCACATGTCTTGATGGGATTAATGTGCATTGCGCACCAGTATCAACCAAAGCTTTCTATTCTTGTGGTTCCAATGTGCCAGGCCAACGAATCCACACAGACCAGAAAACAAGATTTTCCCTGGCCTCTACCTGGCTACAGGCAGGGCCCCTCTAAGCCTGGTTATCCTTCTTTCCCTGGGCATATGTCTTGGATGTTCCTTCAAGGGGATCGGACATGTCATCATCATCATACCTGGCAGTTTGGCTACGGGCAACTGGAGCTGCTTTCCTTCTGGTGGCTTCCTTCAATTCACGCACCTGTCGTGCCAGAACAGCAGTAGGTTTTCCATCCCACCTCCCCCTGTTTTCTCCACAATCACACAGTGTTGCGGTGTGTTGCAATGTCCTGTTTTAAACTTCCGGGTCCCTTCCCAGGTGTGCCTATACCTCTCTCCCTTCCCCCTCGCCCCCTTGCTGAGTGAGTCCTGTCAATCAGGCTTAACTTCCAGGAAGGTCGTCGTGTGGTTGGTCACGTTCAAAAGATGCCCCTATGCCCAGAGGTCATTGGCCTGTCTAAGTGTCATCCTAGTCCCTTGAGACCCTGCCCCTTTCACCTGGTTGGTAGCTCACCTGTCCCCTCCCCTTCCCCTGCCCAGAGCTTAAAAGGTTAATGAGACCATGCGGCCTCCATTCTGTTGGAGGAATTGCCCCGGCTCAGACCTCTGTAACCATGGAATAAACATCTGGACAAAAACCCTCCAGTGGAATCCTCTCCTTTCTCTCTTCACCATCGCCAGAAGCTCTCTCTCCTGAGGTAAACGGAGTTCCTGACAAGCCTGGACTTGTTCAGTGCCCTGCTGCAATCTCCAGCAGCCAAGGTATCTCTGGGGTGATCTACACCACAGTGCCGCCTTTGGCCCAGCAGCGAAGGTCAGACTGGCCCAGGCACCATCTAACTGGTAATACTGGGATTCATATTCCAATATGTTGGCGTCCCTGAGGTGGGCAAAGCGACTCCGCAGCCCGAGAACGGACTCGCAGTACCTCGGGAGAGCTTCTGGCAGCCGTGCACCCAGCTGAAAAGAGCCTTGCTTCAAGACTCCCAGCTAGAAACTTTGGGAATACTCCCAGAAAAAGTTTCGTGGACTGTTTGGCCCCTCTGGAAAGCCCGGCTCCCTTGTGGTGAGCAGACTTTCCAGAGGGAGAAGAGGGTAGCCTCTCTTGCACACAGAGAGGTCCTTTTCCAGTGAAGAGACCTGCCTGCCTAAACCCAGCCTACAGCTTCCATTTCACGTGAGTATCTCTGCTTTCGGTAGAGCAGAAGCTCAAAAACAGACTCTGCCATGAGTTCTGTTCCTTTTTACCTTTGCATTTTTGGCTGCGCAGCCCCACAGACGGGAGCGTTCTAGCTTTAGCTTTCTGCCGCGTGTTTCACTGTCTTTTGGAATTCGCGCCGGAGCGGGATCGCTCTCTGCCCTTCCCCCCCGGCTCGGCCACGTGGTCAGGAGACTCTCTCTTTCTCTGTGCGGGGGAGGGGGGGGGCTCTTTTTCCACGTGGCCGGGGGATCTCTCTCGGTGCGGGGGTGGTGAGTGCTCTTTGTACACGCGGCGCGGGGGCCCCGGTTTCGGCTGCCACGTGGAGTGGCTGCTCTCTCTGCTCCGCGGGGGGGCTGCATTCCACGGTGGGAGAGGCTTTGTTTCTGCCTCGGCTCAGCTCGGCAGGGCGTGCCCTGCTGCTGCTGCCTGGGAATTTTAAAAGCAGTATATAGAAGTGCATTGTGAAGCTTTTGTCTGCTTGTTATCGCTTTCTATCTGTGGTTTTTTTTTTAGAAATTGGTAGCTGATTTTAGCTTTGTTTTTGGTCAGGCGGGATTAAGTACTTTGCTTTTTACATCTAACATGGGTTCCAAACTTAGCATTGAAAATAAAGGAGTGTATTATAATATTGTTAGCATTTTAGTCAATGGTAATGTGAAATTCTCTAAAGGAAAATTGAAACAGTTTATAAGATGGCTTTTTCTGCAGTTCCCAAACATTTCCCCTGAAGAAATCCACAATATTCAATTCTGGGATAAAGTTGGGAATGAATTGATAACCTTAGGACAATCTGGCAAATCACCCTCAGCTAAATTTGTATTCTGGAGTTTACAAATTCAAACAGCATTGCTCAAACAAAAGGAAATGGAGAAAAAGCCAAATGTAAAGCCATGTACCTCTGCTCACCCTGTTTCTCCCTCTCCTAGCTCTAAAACCCCTAAACCTCTTTCCCCAAAACTTGGTATTTTAAAGAGAGCACACTCATTGGGAAGTCGGCTCCCAGAGTGTGCAAGACCAGCACATCCCAGCCACCCGAGGAAGCTTCAGAGTGGACGTAGCAACCACAGTAGAAGTAACTTTGAGTAATAAAGAAGTGACACTAATTCCAACTGATGTAAAAGGTCCTTTATATAGTCAGACTTCTGGACTTGGAGGACTCTTACTTGGAAGATCTTCATCAGGAAAACAAGGATTAATCATATTACCTGGAGTGGTGGATGCAGACTTTACAGGACAAGTGCAAATCATGGCCTATGCATTACAACCACCAGTCACAAATCCAACTGGTAGGAAAATTGCTAAAATACTTCCCTTGCCCTGTACATATGATCCTCACTATTACAAGATGCTCCTACAAAAAGGCCAAACACCCAAAATAAGAGGAGAAAACGGTTTTAGATCTACTGGACATGAACTGTTCTTCACATTAGATCTTAATCAGAGAGCATACCAAAAGATTCAATTAAAGAAAGGCAATCAGCAAACTAATTTAGAACCATTATTAGACTCTGGAGCAGATGTCATCATCATCAGTCAACAAATGTGGCCTCAGACATGGGAACTGCAATCTCCTGTGACTCAAGTAGTAGGAGTAGGAGGTGCAAAAGCACCAAAAGAAAGTAAATATTTAATTAGACTACAATTTGAAACTGGCCAAACTGTTGCAACTCAACCATATGTGATGCAACCTCCACACACATTTCCAGGTTTAAGTGGACGAGATGTCTTAGCACAATTAGGACTCGTCATGACAACTGATCAGCATTTTGTGCCACGCCCACTGGACAGCAGCTGCCCATACTAAAAATCACATGGCTAACTGAAAAGCCAGTGTGTGTAGACCAGTGGCCGGTGACTTCAGAACGGCTGCACATTGCAGAAGAATTAATTCAAGAACAACTAAAAGCAGGCCACATCTGACCTTCCACAAGCCCATGGAACACTCCTATTTAGTTATACCAAAAAATCTGGAAAATGGCAACTATTGCATGATTTACGAAAAATTAATGAAAAAATGCTAGCTATTGGAGCATTGCAACCTGGCCTTCCTGCTCCTAGAATGATTCCTCAAAATTGACAAATTGTTATAAAAGACTTAAAAGACTGTTTCTTCACAATTCCTTTATACCCTGATGACACACAAAGATTTGCACTGACTTTGCCATCTGTCAATCATGCAGTCCCTGCCAAATGCTATGAATGGAAAGTTCTCCCCCAAGGCTCTTGCAACTCACCTACTATGCGCCAAATCTTTGTTGATTGGGCACTTCAACCTATACGACAACGTTGGCCATGTGTACTTATTTATCATTATATGAATGACATCTTGTTTGCTGCCGAAAGCACAATCTCTGATAGTCAACTACAGTGGCTCATTGATCATCTACACTCCTGTGGTTTAACTGTAGCTCCTGAAAATGTCCAACGTTCTGCACCATGGAAATACTTAGGTTGGCTCATCTCAGATGCTCAGATCAGGCCTTAAAAAGTAACAATTACTGCACAAATAACTAATTTACATGATGCTCAGAAACTCCTAGGAGATCTACAATGGGTTCCTAATATTGTGGTCATCACCAATGATGATCTGCAGCCTTTCCAATCTTGGCTGTATGGCACTGAGGCAAACAGTCCCCGAAGCTGTTCACTGGAGCAACAAGCTGCTCTAGATGTTGTAGCCCACAAAATTCAAACAAATTGGAGCAGCAATCAGTTAGCAAATCAACCACTATCTCTACTGATCTGCAATACTACAACTTCTCCTCTTGCCATTATTCTACACATTCATGCCACTTTTGTCCTTCTTAACAAGTCCATTTTCATCCCAGATTCCCCATGAAATGAGAGACCTGAGTTTGTGGAATGTGGGATCTCAGCATCTCAGGACTGAGGTGCCGAGTAACCGAGACCACCCTTGGGGGGCTCGGGAGTCCTGGAATGTTGCCAGAAGTGTCTGGTGGCTGGACTTTGATCCTACACAGGAGACGACACCTGTATGAGGATAGGAGGATTTCACCGGAGTGAATGGTGAAGGGATTAGCTAATTAGAGAGGGAAACACAGGGTTTAGGATTTCTGTACAGGGGGGTTTAGAGAAGTAAGATGGAGGAATTGGGGCGTGTCCTGTCCTTCTTCTTCTTCTTCTTCTTCTTCTCCTCCATCTTCTGTGGTGATAGTGGCACTTTGGGATTGGTCATTACTAAAAGTGCACTGGGCAATAAGGGTGAAAGGTATTGGGGAAAAATGATAAATATTGTACACGTAACTTTGGGTATAAAGATAGGTGACCGCCCAGAGGGCAGGGGAGTGTGCTCATGGCTGGCTGCTGAGCAGACCTCTGTTGGGCCGAGAGAAAATCTTTTAGATAAACAATTAATAAACACCAAGACCAAGAAAAGAACTGAAGCCTCTTCTCGTCCTTTGAAACGCGGGCTGCCCAAGGTCACCCCGGGCCTTTCCAGGCCATCCGAACAGCCGAAAACCGAACAGTGGAAGGGCTGAAAGATGACCTGTTTCTCTGCAGGGACACTGAGGCTGAAGCAGGAGCCTGAGCCCTCTCTGGGACAGCCTCCTCGGAGCTGGAATTTGTGCTGTGCTAGGAGAGGAGGAGGAGGGGGAGAGCGCTGGCACTGTGTGGCATGAGCAGGAGGTTTGGGCCGCAGGACATTCCGTCTGTGTCACTGCCCCACAATGGGCGGCCGTGCCCGGGGCTCTGGGCCTGGCCCCGCGTGCGCTGAGCTCCCAACACTGCGGGAGCTCCCCGGGCTGGGCTCAGCTTCCCGCTGGGCCTGGGCAGCAGGCTGGGCTCCAGCTGGGATCAGCAGCAGCTGGAAATACCTCTGCGCATCTCCATTTGCTGCTGCTGCTTGGAAGAAGAGAGAATGAAGTGAGTCAAGACACTCTGGTTTCTCTTCCTCCTGGTGGATTTTTTCATTTGATTTGACATTCCAGAGGCAATTTCTGTGATGGCCTCTGTCAGGTGATTTTTTTTCGGCAGCAGCAGCAGCAACAGGGCTGTGTTTGAGCACTGCAAATGTGGCCTGTGTGGCTGCTTGAATTGTCCTTGACTTTGTGCTCAGGGACTTGAGAGCATTTCAAGATCTGTTAATCATGATGCCAGCGACCAAAAGCCTGAGTTCACCTATTGCCATCCGGTGGCTATGTACAAATCACCAACAGGACGGGACTGCTGAGGAACGTGTCTTGAGCTGTTTATTTTCCAGCATCAGTCTCATTACATGGTTATGAGAATGGGAAGATGCCAGCAGCTCATGTCCTCATTCGCAGACAAGAACCTAATGTTACAACTTACTTTAAAAGTTTTTTTACCAATTTCACAAATCAAAAGCATATTGATGGTAGTTCCATCCAACCACTATAAGCACATGTACCTTTGGTTAAAACAATGCTTGCTCTTTTCAAATACAATACCTGCTTGTGAGCCTTGAAACACAATGCACAGAACTCAAGCTTAGAACTTCCTAATATCTCTCTAGATACACTTTTCTGTTGCTTAGGGAATTATTCTACCAAGCGTTAATACAAAAACCATTTTTCTATTTGTCCTTACTTTCTACTTCTTAAATAACTTTTCTGCTGACAAATCTTATGGCTTCCGCTTAGCTCTAATCACAGTTCTGCTGTCTCTGAGGCCTACCTTTTGCAGCTTTCCCAAAACCCTCTAATTTTAAAGATTCCCACATTCACCATCACGAAAGCACTCTGAGTAGAGCTGTTCAAAAAAGGCAATTGCAGTTTTACAGCTAAATTTCAAGTGGCAAGCAGAAGAGGGGCAAGAGCAGCCAGGATCTCTGATTCCCAAGGCAAAGGCACGAGCAGCCTCCTGCTGTCACCTCAGGGTGAGTAAAACAGTGCTGAAAACAGTACTGGAACCTCATCCTTTCTTTCTCTGAGGGCTGGCTCAGGGCAGCACAGGCGGGCCCTGAGGAGTCAGGGCTGTGTGTGGGTGATTGCTGCTCTATTCCAGAATTGAGCTGGAAAAAGCCTTTGGGACCCAAGGCAGGAGCAGGTGGGAAGGGGCCGGTGCTGCTGCTGCTCCTGGCCGGGAGCCCCGGCTGGGCCGGGCCGGCGCCCCCTGCGCTGCTGCTGCTGCTGCTGCCAGAGCCCAGCGGGACTCGGGGACAGGGAACGGACAGGAGGGGACAGCAAAGGCCTGGTGGCTGCAGGGATGGTGGCACTCGGGCCAGTGCAGCACAGAGCTTCAGCCCGCAGTTAACCCTGAGGGAAACCTTGGGGAAAGGCTCCATTTCAGCCTTTCTTTACTCGTGGCTGTGAAGGGACTGAAATAAAAAGAGAACAAACAGGGCCTGACCCCTTCCCCTTAGGGAGGAGCTCCAGGCCTGGGGCTGTGAGGGTCTGTGAGGGGCCATGAGGGCCTCTGGGAGGGGCTGTGAGGGGCTGTGGGAGGCTGTGAGGGGCCATGATGGGCCATGATGGAACTGTGAGGGGTCATGAGGTGCCAGGAGGAGTGTTGAGGGGCAATGAGGGGCTCTGAGGGGCCATGAAGGGCTGTTAGGGACCTTGATGGGGAGAAGGCTCTCTGAGAGGCTGTGGGAGGATAGGCACTTCCTGGAACCAAGGATCACTTATGACACTGTGAAACCAAGGAGAGTTGTTTGCAGTTTGGAAACTTAGGGAGTCAAAAGTCCATTGAGACATTCTGGAGCCTCATGGAACCATGGAGACTATTATGACACTTCAGGACCCATTGGAACCAAGGGGCCATTGTGACACTATGGGTCCCCACGGATGCAAGGGCCCAGTGTGACACAGCCAGGCCTTGCAGAACCAAGGGGCCATTGTGGCACTCTGCACAGTTGCATGGAACCAAAGAAACCATTTTTACACTAGAAGGCCTCATGGAAGCAAGGGGCCATTGCACCACTGCAGAGCCAAGGAGACCATTGTGGCGTCACTGGGCCTCATGAAAACAAAGATCTGTTGTGATACTATGGGGGCTTATGGAACCAAGGGACAATTGTGGTGAAGCCCTAAAGCAGATAGCTTTCCAGAAGTAATGGGTTAAAACATGGAATGAGAGGCATGTAAAGAAGGGCCTAGCACTAGAACACACGGAGAAAGCACAGCACTAGGAAAACAGAGCAATAAATTAGATAAAAGGTAGAGCATCATGACAGGGGAAGAGATAAGTATAGGAGAAACTAATAAGCTAAGCAGGTTTAGAGCCAGCAATGTCAAAACGACCCTAAGGGTTTTGCCAAGCCACGAGATCTAAGCCAAATACACCGGGAATTGACCAAATTAGGAAAAGAGTTCAAAAGTTTAAAGAGGAAGACTCATCGGAAAGACCCCGTCTATGGTGAAGGCAACAGGAACGACCACCTGAAAATTCCCCAAAAGAGATGTCTCCACCTACGCTCCGCCCATGCTCCGCCTACACCACGCCCCATATGAATATGCATGATTATGTATCTGATCTGATGTAATCCTATACCCAAAATTGTATATAAGGCTTGCTTTTGCTATGTGAACTCAGAAATCCATTTTGTGATTTCTCCGACGCGTCGCTAATAAAAATACCTCCTGCTTAATTGACTTAAGCTGAGTCTGATTAGGCAGTCACTCTGCCTGTTTGGGGCAAAATTTGGCATCATTTCTGGCGACCCAGGTGGGACATATGGCACCAGACAGGAGATCCAAGCTTTAAGGGTCCTCTCCCGAGCCGGGTCTGGGGTCGGGGTCTTCTGGGCGCCTCTGACGGCTTTTCGTCGGAAGAAGCTCCTTCCCTGGACCGGTGCTCTCGGATGGACGCTGGCTGCATCTCCTGCTCAATTAAGAGGTATTTTAATTGCCTATTGGCTTTAAGAGGTATTTGAATTGTTTGTTGGTTTTGGGATAAAGCGCTTTGTTTGGAAAACGAGGGTCAGACGTGACCGCTCGCAGGGTAAGCCGGAGGGACGCCTCGGTAAAAATCCCTGATTTTACGGGTTAAAGTCCCGTAAATACGGGTTAAAGTCCCGTAAATACGGTACGGGTTAAAGTCCCGTAAATACGGGTTAAAGTCCCGTAAATACGGTGCGGGTTAAAGTCCCGTAAATACGGTACGGGTTAAAGTCCCGTAAATACGGTGCGGGTTAAAGTCCCGTAAATACGGTGCGGGTTAAAGTCCCGTAAAAAGAGTACAAAAGGAAACGACTAGGTTATGGCAGAGAAGAGTTGAACTTGGTATCTTTAGTTTGTTTTGCTGTATGGGAGATTGCCTACTGTTCTTTGAGAACGGGAGAAAGATGTGTTAATTGGTAGTTTTATGTGTTTGTTTTATGTGTCCGTTGTAAAATCTTGTAGGGGACGCTTTTATTACTTTCTATGTAAACAGATTGGAAATGTATGTGCATGAACTTAGGAACCCGGTATTTCACGGTCTATCGGCGACCAAGGCCATAAGGTAGGAACCTTTCACTGTACGAGTGTGTGTAGAGTAAGTGAGACGCAGCATCGCTGCGAAACGAGAGCGGAGTCCCGATCCACATTTCCTGGACAAAGCGAATAGAAATTGTGTGAATGAAGTGTTAAGGTATATTGGCATATAGTACTTGTGGAAAAGAGCACGAATACCTAAAAGTGATGAATTTGTACAAGTTGTGAGAGCAACAGGCCAACCAGAAAAAGCTTACTTTTTGAAACCCATTAAATACAAAATTGAGAAACAAATGAGAATACTTCAGTTCCTGTATTTACCAAATTCGCCAAAGCCCTTATTGAGAAGAGACCTATTGGAAAACCTGGGAGCCATAATAAAGTTCAACAAGGACAAATTGGAATTTCAAGTAAACGATGAACAACTGATTACAGCCCTAAGCCTAACAATCAGTTGTGTAGAACCCAAACCTGAGAACCACAATTTCGAGCGAATCCTGAGCAAGACTTATCCATTGGTATGGGCTACGGATATACCTGGAAAATCAAAACGAGCGACACCGATTGTTGTCGAACTTAAGGTCGGGGCAAGACCAGTGGTGAGAAAACAATACCCTCTGAGGACAGAAGACAGAAAGGGAATTGAGCCCATAATCAAAAGGTTTTTAGAACTGGGGTTATTGGTAGAATGTGAATCGGATTTTAATACACCGATCTTGCCAGTAGAGAAACCTAATAGAACGTATAGGCTCGTTCAGGATCTGAGGGCAGTAAACGAAATAACCAAGACATTACACCCGGTAGTTGCTAATCCATATACGCTTTTAACTAAGCTAAAAGATAGCCTGGCCTAGTTCACCGTATTAGATTTGAAAGACGCATTCTTCTGCCTTCCCTTAGCCCCCGAGAGTCAAAGGATTTTTGCCTTTGAGTGAGAATCAGTAGATAGGAAGAGAAAGACCCAACTTACCTGGACACAGTTGCCCCAAGGCTAGTCTAACTCGCCCACGATCTTTAGGAATCAGTTAGCCAAAGAATTAGAACAATGGGAAGGGCCGCCGGGAGATGGCGCTCTCCTGCAGTACGTAGACGACCTCCTAATAGCGACAGTGACAGAAGAAGAATGCATTGAATAGACTATTTCCTTGTTGAATTTCCTGAGTTTAAGTAGATATCGAGTCTCTCAACAGAAAGCACAACTGGTGCAAAAAGAAGTGGTGTACCTGAGATAAATCTCCAGAGGACAGCGATCCCTGGGAGCAGCCAGGAAAGAGGCCATCTGCCAGATGCCCAAACCAGAGACGGTGAGAGACCTGCGCGCCTTTCTGGAGATGACAGGTTGGTGTCGGCTATGGATCTACCAGTATGGGATACTCGCTAAACCATTGTAAACCAAGAATGTCCTAGTTTGGACTCCCGAGGCAGAAGGGGCCTTTAAGAGGCTGAAGCGGGAGCTGATGAGAGCACCAGCCTTAGGTCTCCCAGATGTGTCAAAACCATTCTGGCTATTTTCCCATGAGCGGCAAGGGATGGCCCTAGGAGTACTAGCACAGCAGTTGGGACCACACAAGAGAGCTGTGGCCTACTTCTCCAAGCGATTGGATGAAGTAAGTAAAAGATGGCCAGGCTGTCTGAGGGCAGTGGCCGCAGTGATAATTAACATAGAAGAGGCCAGGAAGTTTACGCTGGGCCAAAAAGTGACTGTGTTAGTATCCCACACTGTGTCAGCTGTGCTGGAACAGAAAGGCAACCATTGGTTGTCGCCTTCCAGATTTTTAAAGTACCAGGCCATCCTGGCTGAATCAGATGATGTAACCATTCAGGTAACTAATATTGTGAACCCAGCTTCATTCTTAGAAGGAAGAGCTCCAGCAGAACCCATCGAACATGACTGCCTGAAAACAATTGAAGCCGTCTACTCCAGTCGCCCAGATCTCAAAGAAGAGCCGTTCGAAGACGCGGACAACTGGTTTTCAGATGGCAGCAGCTTCGTGAGGCAAGGAGTAAGAATGGCTGGCTATGCAGTCACCACTACAGAGAGGGTAATTGAGTCAAACCCCTGCCTGCAGGGACTTCATCTCAAAAAGCAGAGCTGATAGCCCTGACCCGAGCCCTGGAATTAGCAGAGAACATGCAAATTAATATATAGACAGACTCTAAATATGCCTTTTCTGTCGTACATGCTCATGGAGCCATCTAGAAAGAAAGAAGACTGTTGGCTACACAAAGAAAAACAGTCAAACATGCAGAAGAAGTTCTGCGACTGCTGGAGGCGGTCCAACTCCCAACACAGGTGGCCATAATGCATTGCAAGGGGCACTTGAAAGGCAATACTATTCCAGAAATAGAGAACAAGAAGGCAGATACAGAAGCTAAATTGGCGGCCATAAGAAATAGAGAAGCAGAAATAGCGGCCCTAATACCAGGGGAGCTGGATATCAATATCCAGCCAGATTACCAAGAATCAGATCATAGGTGGATTCAAAGGAATAAGGGCAAAATACTAGAAAATGGTCGGGGTCGATTAGAAACAGGACAGTTAGTGATACCAGGAAACGTGATGTGGCAGTTTGTGAAGGCAGAACATGAGAAGGCCCATTGGGGCCTAGATTCGCTTTACCAATATTTGCAGACCAGAATAGCAGGACCAAAATTATTTACTACTATAAAACACGTTACGTCCCAGTGTGAACGGTGTCTGAAGAACAACCCAAACACAGGAACCAAAGTACACCTAGGAGCTATAAACCGAGGTAAATTCCCAGGTGAGATATGGCAAATTGATTTTTCTGAACTCCCAAGAAAAGGGGGGATTTCGGTACCTGTTGGTATTAACTGACACATTTTCTGAGTGGCCTGAAGCATTCCCTGTAGGACAAATAAGGAAAAAGAGGTAACTAGAGTACTGTTGAATGAAATTATTCCACGGTTTAGAGTACCGAAGAGCATTTCTTCGGATAGAAGTACACATTTCTGTGCAAAAGTAGTGAAAGCAATAAGCAAAGCATTACAAATCAATTAGCAATTGCACACGCCCTACCGTCCACAGGCCAGTGGGCAAGTAGAAAAGATGAATCATCTTATCAAACAGCAAATTGCTAAAATATGCCAAGAGACTAATTTGCAGTAGTATCAAGCTTTGCCTATTGCTCTGCTGAGATTAAGAGTCAAGCCAAGATCGAAAGAAAAGTTAAGTCCTTTTGAAATTCTATATGGTAGACCTTATGCTATGCAAGCTGTAAATGGAGATGTCATAGACCAGATTGGCAATCAATACATTTACGATTATGTAATTGCGGTGGGGAAACAGTTTGATAAGAATGCTGCTGTGATGATAGAGCACCAACCTAAGCAACCGGATTGCAAATTGCATCCGTTTAACCCCGGTGATTAGGTGTATGTTAAGAATCTTTTAGGAAAACCCCTACAAGAAAAGTGGGAGGGCCTTTCCAAGTGCTGCTGACTACCTTCACCGCGGTTCGGATCAAGGAACGACCTACGTGGATCCACTATTCACGGGTCAAGAGAGCTCCGGAAAACAAACAAGAGGAGATTAAACCTGCCCTAGATGTACAGACTTCTGAGACTTCTGAGTCAGCTGTCTCCGCAGGATCACGTGCCCTAGATGTACAGACTTCTGAGACTTCTGAGTCAGCTGTCTCCGCAGGATCACGTGAGAATCCAACATAAACTAACATTGACTTTGCCAAAACCTTTATCTCTCATAGCAGAATTTAATGCCGAAGCTAGAGCTGCATTGCGTAGCACACCAATACAGTGGACAGGGTGGGTTGAAACATACAGTCAACAAGGACCTGACCCACAGGACCCTATTCACGATCAGCCGTGTTTTGGGTGTGGGGAAAGAAATTGTGAGGGACTAATTAGATTTCTTTGTGGAGGTTGCGATAGAAAATTTTGGAACGTACAAAGTCGTTTATTAGACCTCCAATGTTATGAGTGTAGCTGCAAAGAAGCAAGGGAAAATGACGCCTATTTGGCCTTAGAGAAATTCGCCAATAGGCCCATTTTAGAGGCTAGGGAATTGTTTGAAGCTCCCGAACAAATTGTATTAGGGTGGTGCCATTAGAGAGTACACCGCTAGTTACAATATTGTTTGAAACTTAGTCGTTCTAAGGTTTTATCGGCCCGTTGCTATTCTTCTGTCCCACGACATCCACTAACAAGTGACCAAATAGGACCCTTTAAAAAACAAAGAGATTTAGACACTGAACTAGAAAAGGTTATTTTACGAGTAAAACAAATTCACATCAAGCAACGAGAACGCCAAAAGAAACAAAATTGACAGCCAGACATTATGACCCCGACTCCACCCCAAACCTTTACAACTCTGATCATTGGACTCTCGATAAGTATAGCTCTTCCCCAAGACTCTTCCCCAATAGACCCATGGTCTCATGCACATCAGTGTATCCACCCGGAATTAGGAATGAGCAGACCCTATTTCGAAGTTTATGCCTTACGTAACAATCAGCCATATGCAAGGGAAATATGGGATCAGCCCTCCATGATAGCATACAAGGGAGACCAAATCCAAATTGGGTGTCGAGAGCTTGACCCAGCAGGAGAAAGAGAAAGAAAAACAAGGCGGCTGGTATTAACAATTCAACCCTCGATGCCAGCCTAAAGCAGTACACAACCTAACCTTTATAGGGCCTCAGGTGATAAGAAAATCTAACGAACTAAAATTATTGTTAGACCCCACTTATTCCCTGAAAAAGGTGCAAATGAACATTCACACCGATATTACTTATTTGCAAAAGGATTGCCGATTTATGCTTAGATGCTGAAAATAGTGTATGTACCTTAGAAATGCTTCCGCATGATAGAACACAATCACAAGTTTACTATATAAGAAATGGGTGTGCTTGCGTAAAGACAGCTTGTGACAACGTCACTATAGATAATTGCCTAGAAGAGACTAACAATACTAACTTTTGTGTATGCAACTTTACCAAGATCATAGGTTGTGATTTTCATTACACTGTCCCAATAACTACCCAACAGCTAATTAACGCAAACTTCAACCTATATCAAGAGATACCGAAATTACAAATAGGGATGGACGTCAAAATTCTCAAAGCAATGCTTGCACACCCTGAAGTAAAGAAATTGGTGCAAAAGGTGAATCAAACAACTAGACGAACGGTATGGCAGGTAGAACACAATTCAGAAAAGATAAAGAATGTCCTGACCGAAGTAGAACAAGTAGGCCAGCATCACTGGTGGGACATCTTTACAGGATACTCCCCAACAGCTACACAGGTCTTCCATTACCTGGTGCACCCAATGCTAGTAGTAATTGTAGCTTTGTTATTACTAACTCTTACAAACATTTGTTTGTGGTGGAGATTAAGGGACATAATGAAGAGGACCCAAATGATTTGGGCAATGGTACGAGCCTATCAGCGTCCTGTAGGACCAGAACTTGACGAAAGAATTCGTAAGTTACAAGAAAAAGGGGGGAAATGAAGCCCTAAAGCAGATAGCTTTCCAGAAGTAATGGGTTAAAACATGGAATGAGAGGCATGTAAAGAAGGGCCTAGCACTAGAACACACGGAGAAAGCACAGCACTAGGAAAACAGAGCAATAAATTAGATAAAAGGTAGAGCATCATGACAGGGGAAGAGATAGGTATAGGAGAAACTAATAAGCTAAGCAGGTTTAGAGCCAGCAATGTCAAAACGACCCTAAGGGTTTTGCCAAGCCACGAGATCTAAGCCAAATACACCGGGAATTGACCAAATTAAGAAAAGAGTTCAAAAGTTTAAAGAGGAAGACTCATCGGAAAGACCCCGTCTATGGTGAAGGCAACAGGAACGACCACCTGAAAATTCCCCAAAAGAGATGTCTCCACCTACGCTCCGCCCATGCTCCGCCTACACCACGCCCCATATGAATATGCATGATTATGTATCTGATCTGATGTAATCCTATACCCAAAATTGTATATAAGGCTTGCTTTTGCTATATGAACTCAGAAATCCATTTTGTGATTTCTCCGACGCGTCGCTAATAAAAATACCTCCTGCTTAATTGACTTAAGCTGAGTCTGATTAGGCAGTCACTCTGCCTGTTTGGGGCAAAATTTGGCATCAGTGGTGCTGCAGGGCCCCAAGGAGGTCTGGTTGGCTTGGCCTGTCTGGTCCAGCTGACCTTGGCATGTTGAGGGTTGCTTCTCATCTGTCCCTAAAACTCTGGAGTTCCGTGCTTTCCTTCCTGTGGGAAAGAACTCTCCTTTTCCTCCAGGGGTTCATGGCCAAAATTGAGATTCTACTTCCATATTTGATTAAATCCAAAGGTTCTTTCTATATAAAACCTGCCAAAACAGACAGCTCTGGATGGCCTTGGCATCTTGGGGATGACCACTCATTCACCTTCAAAACACTGGAGGGATGTGCTTTTCTTTCCATTGAATAAAATATCTTTCAATGCAGGCGTCTCTGGCCAAAATTGGGAATCTGCCTCAAAAATTCCTTAT
The DNA here is from genome assembly GCF_028769735.1 of Zonotrichia leucophrys gambelii. Lineage (NCBI taxonomy): Eukaryota > Metazoa > Chordata > Aves > Passeriformes > Passerellidae > Zonotrichia > Zonotrichia leucophrys. Next base: position 43,515 of record NW_026992456.1, on the reverse strand, counting down.
ATCCAAGCATAGCTCCCAAACAAAAGCGTCCAGGACTGTCTAGGTTCCCTTGGCTTCCTGAGGGCCAGCTCTCCCCTGCCTGTGAAATACTGGGGCTCTGTACTTTCCTTCCTATGGAAAAGAACTGTCTTTCTTGTCCAGGTGCCCATGGAGAAAACTGGGATTTGGCCTCCCAAACTCCATCTACCCAAGGATTGCTCCAGAGAAAAGCTGCCAAGACAAACAGGTCTGGCTGGCCTTGGCCTCCTTGGGGCTGCCTCCAATCAGCCTTTGAAACACTGGGGCTCTGCCCTTTCCTTCCTGTGGAGAAGAACTGTCATTCTGGTCCAGGCACCCATGGCTGAAATGGAATTCCATCTCCAAAACTCCACAAATATCCAAAGGTAGCTTTCAGACAAAAGCTACAAGGACAGGTCTGGCTGGCCTTGGCCTCTGGTGACTGTCTCTGATCTGCCTTCAAAACCCTGGGGCTCTATGGGTTCTTTCCTGTAGAAAAGAACTGTCCTTCTTGTCCAGGCACCCATGGTCTCAAGCACATGAGCACTGTACAGGGACAGAGGAGCTCTGTGCTTAGTGGGGTGGAGACTGAAGACAGCAGAGGAGAGCCCTGGGAGGGACTGGAGGGTGCTTTCAGAGATGGTGGATCCTTCTGACAAAGTAGAGAACAGCCAGAGAGAAACAAAAGGATTAATGCCAAGGGCAGCTGGGGAGGCCCAGACTAGACCCAAGGAGACAGGAATTTCTCTCCCAGGGCAGGGCTGTGGTGCAGCACGTCCCCCAGAAGGAGTCTGGGTCATCGCCAGGCTTTGTGTGGGCAGGCAGAGGCAGGCAGGAGGCAGAGCTGTCAGCAAAGGAAGGGCCCAGCCAGGTGGGGCAGCCGATAAATGCCGACAGCCTGCAGGGACAGAGGCGCAGGGCAGGGACACTGTAGCACAGCCTGGGCTGCACAGGGCACAGGGATGGGCAGCAGCTGCAAGACAGCCCTGCCAGAGCCAACTTGGGCAGCACTTTGGCCATGGCTGCTGGGCCTGGGCCTGAGGCAGGAGCAGGAGACAAGTGATCCTTGCAGGCCTGGGGCCTCATTGCCTCCTTGTCCCTGCTCAGCAGCCTGGCAGGGGCCGCCCCATGCTCCTGCCCTTGGCATTGCACATCCCCACATGCCAGTGCCCATCCCGGCAAGAGCCCTGAGCAAGGAGGGAGGGACAGCATCTGCCTGGCCAGGGCCCGGGGCTCAGGCCTGGGCCCTTTGCATTCCTCAAACACATCCAGCTTTGCTCAGCACCAGAGACACCTTTGCCTTCTTTGTCCCCATCTGTCATCACTGCCTCCAGTGTTTTGCTCTAACTGCAACCTGGGGACACTTTCTGAGTTGGGTTCCTCAGTGGGACCCATAAAAACTTCAAGAAACTTCAGAGTTTCCATTTAACGTTGTGTTCTTGAGAAGTTTTTTGAACACCCTCTCAGGGACTGATTCTGATGTAAACAACACCAAAGCCCCAGAGGCTCATTAAAGTCTTTGTGCTGTGTCTGTGCTGCTGAGCTGGGCTGGGCTCCTGGCGCAGAGGCAGCTCCTGGTAACAAAGAAGAGCTTCAAGAAGACATTTCTCCTGATGAGCAGCTCCTCTACCAGCCCAGCAAGGCTGGGGCACTGCCTGCAGCCACCCCGGGCACAGCACAGAGGCACAGACAGCTTCAATCAGTCAGGGCTGGGAAGGTACTGAGAAGTGCCTGGGGCATAGTCACTGCCAGCCCTTGGCACAGAAACCTCTGGCTGCAGGACAATGCAGCTGCAGCTCCTGGAGCCATCTCCTAAAGCTGGAACATCCCAATGCCTACAGACTCTGTGAGTAAAACTGAATATTTCTGGTGCAGGGGATGTGAAATGCTCATGAAGCTTTGACATGCTGAGGAATGCTGGTAAGTCATAAAATATTTCCAATACAAGGATTTAATTAAAAATTAGGACATTTCCAAAGACTTTATATTTAGTTTGCTAGTATTGGAGAATGGCAGGTAGTCGGGAGATTAATATTAAAGATTGGTTATGAATTATTAATTATGAAATTTTAAAAGTTCCTGAGGCATTAGAACTGTTGTTTTAGTGTTCCGTAGATTCACAGGAGATCCCTAATGTACTTTCAGCCACTCTGCCCATGGACAGCAACAGCATCACCTTTGCTGGACCCATCAGGCTCAGTCTGAACTGTCCTTTGTCCCACCTGCACACACAACCTGCCCCAGCCAGTGCCCTGCAAGCAGGCAGAGTTCTGTAGGGCCAAGGAGAGGGCACAGAGATTTGGGGTCTGTGAGTGGTGGCACAGAGAGATCAAGCACAGGGAAACACCTGCAGGAGGGAAATCTCCAGGAAGCAGAGAGAAGATCAGGCAATGAGAGAAAACAAAACCCAGCAATGCTGTGGCAGGGAGAGTTTAGAGATGCCTGCAGGATCCCCTCCAGTGCAGCACCTCCCTCTGAACAAGCCCCCTCCCTCCTGTGCCTCCAGCCCAGCCTCTGCCCTCAGGGCCGGGGCTCCAAGGCGTGCAGCCCCTCCTGTGCAGGCAGAGCTGCAGCAGAGCCGTGGGGCAGCTCTGCAGCCCCGGGCCCAGTTCCCCCTGCAGAGCACAGGGCTGGGAGCAGCTGCCCGGCCCTGGGGGCTCTGGCAGGGGGCACAGCTGGCTCAGGGTGACGCTGTCCCCAGTGCCCGGCTCTGGGCAATGCTGTCAGGGCAGCCAGGGAAGGAGCTGCATCTCCCTCAAACCAATGCCATCATAAGGACACCTGGAATCTCCCTGAGATTTCAGTCCAAGCTTTGAGCTTCCCTCCAGGATACAAACCTGTCCTATAGCATCTCTGTGTTATCTAAAAGCCCCACGGTGAGACACAAAAGGTCTAAAATGAGAAAATGCTGTTGGGTTGGTGAAATGAGCCCTGTCCTGGGTACAAACGTGGGGCGGAGACGTTGAGAAGGGGATGGACATTTGGTGGACTGTGGGGATCCATCTGCTCTCAGCAATGTCAGGATGCTTTTTAAAGGAAACATGGGAGGGTGATCATCCTCTGTCTGGGAAAGGTGAAAGCCTAGAGAATCCTGGAACAGGACAGGGTGACAAACCTCATTCCCTCCCTCTCCACTCACCATCTTGCCTCAGAGGACTCACTGTTCTCCCTGAGGGCAGCAGAAATGCAGAGAGTTTCTGACATCCAAAAATAATCAGCAGGGGAGATGAAGAAAAGTCGTAAATAACACTAGAACATTTAAACAGACTTTACCATTCCTTTCTCTGGCAGTGGGAGGGCAGATGCTGACAGGCCGTTCTGTGTTAACAGAGATTCTAAGAGGAAGACGAGGACAGGTCCCTGTCCCTCTCCTATGTCTGCACAGCAAGGCTGAACTATAAAAACCTCTGTGTGTACCTGCCCTGAACCTGAAGTCCCAGTCAGGCAGCACCAGCCAGGGCTCCACACTTGGAGCTGAAGGAAAATCTGCTGGAAATTGAAAAGGATGTCAGAGTGTTACAGGAGAAGGGTCTGTGGGAAAAGGCTTTGATTTTGCTGGAAGAAATTTCTCCTAACCGGTCAATGACTTTTCTCCATGAACAGCTTCCAATGGCCACAGACAGCAAATGTCCAACAGCAGCTCCATCAGGCACTTCCTCCTGCTGGCATTGGCAGACACGCGGCAGCTGCAGCTCCTGCACTTCTGCCTCTTGTTGGGCATCTCCCTGGCTGCCCTCCTGGGCAACGGCCTCATCATCAGCGCCGTAGCCTGCGGCCACCACCTGCACACGCCCATGTTCTTCTTCCTGCTCAACCTGGCCCTCACTGACCTGGGCTCCATCTGCACCACTGTCCCCAAAGCCATGCACAATTCCCTCTGGCACACCAGCACCATCTCCTACTCAGGATGTGCTGCGCAGCTATTTCTGTATGTGTTTTTCATTTCAGCAGAATTTTCCCTCCTGACCATCATGTGCTACGACCGCTACGTGTCCATCTGCAAACCCCTGCACTACGGGACCCTCCTGGGCAGCAGAGCTTGTGCCCACATGGCAGCAGCTGCCTGGGCCAGTGCCTTTCTCTATTCACTGCTGCACACAGTCAATACATTTTCCCTGCCCTTGTGCCATGGCAATGCCCTGGGCCAGTTCTTCTGTGAGGTTCCCCAGATCCTCAAGCTCTCCTGCTCACACTCCAACTTCAGAAATATTTGGATTTCATTGCTTGGTGTCTGTTTAAGTTTTGGCTGTTTTGTGTTCATTGTTTTCTCCTACGTGCAGATCTTCAGGGCTGTGCTGAGGATCCCCTCTGAGCAGGGACGGCACAAAGCCTTTTCCACCTGTCTCCCTCACCTGGGCATGGTCTCCTTGTTTGTCACCACTGGCACATTTGCCCACCTGAAGTCCCCCTCCATCTCATCCCCATCCCTGGACCTGGCAGTGTCAGTTCTGTACTCGGTGGTGACTCCAGCCCTGAGCCCCTTCATCTACAGCCTGAGGAACAAAGAACTTAAGGCTGCAGTGTGGACACTGATGACTGGAAATTTTCAGAGACATTAAACTGGTTACCAATTTCTTAAAATCACATATAAAAAAATGTAATTTATACTTGTTCTTGTTGCTTTTGTTGTGGAGTTATTTTTTCTATGTTTTAAATATCAGTAATGTTCACAAAGCAAGGTCATTGCTTCTGCCCTTTATCATTTTGACTATCTCCACCTTCACTGTGATCCAGTGTCAATGAGGAGTGGGTGTCTTGCTGGCTTTAAATGAATTGAAGGCTCTCCCAGCAGAGTTTTCGCTGGAGATCCCCCTTCTGTTCCCTTCTCTGGAGCTGCAGCAGCAATGTCTGTGTGCAGAGCGGGGGCAGATCAGGGCTGGCACAGCAGCTGTGCCCAGCAGCAGCAGCAGCACTTGGTGTTGCCAGTGCTGCTGCCCTGGCCCTGCCCCGCTCCCCTGGTGGCCCTGGTGTTGCTGCAGGGCCTGAGTGTTCTCGGGGCCGGGCACAGCCCTGGGGGTGGCAGTGCCGGGGCTGCAGCAGGGACAGGCCATGGGCACTGCTGGGGCAGCGCTGACGCCTCAGCCCAGGGCCGGGGGCTCCAGGCTCCTTGCCCAGGCTCTCTCACGAACAGGCCCAGGCCAATGCTCAACACAGAAAAGCCCTGTGAGCAGCCCCAGGCTGGCCGTGGGCAGGCTGGGGGCAAACAGCATGGCTGGGGCTCTGCAAGGGCCCTGGGGCAGACAGGAAGGAGCAGCAGAGAAGGGGCTGATCCATCCCCAGTGCGCTGCACAGCCCAGGGCAGCGTCCCAGAGCATCCTCATGGAGCTGCCAACAACATCCCGCCTCTGCAGCCCTGGCCTCTCCCCCAGCTCACACAGGTGCCCCATCCTTGCAGGCACAGACACAGCAGCACTGGCTCAGGAGCCCCTGTTTGCATTGCACAGAGCAGGGGGAGCACCCCCATACTGTTGGTGTGGGGACATGAACCTGAGGGAGCACAAATGCCATCAGCCCGTGGGGCCAGCAAGGGCTGGGGGACACCAGGGAAACCACTCAGCTTTGTCGTGGCCTCTGCAGTCAGACAGAAAGTTTGTTCTATGAACTGGGAGTTTCCTGTCCTACTGCAGACGCTGTTGCAGCTTCTCCATGGGTGGTTTCACAGTGTGCCAGAATCAGCAAGGTTGGAAAAGACCCTGGAGATCATCAAGTCCAACCTGTGCCCTGACACCGTCTTGTCTCTTTGAGCCTCCTCTTCTCCAGGATAAACAACCCCAGCTCCCTCAGCTGCTCCTCACAGGACTTGTGTTCCAGAACCCTCACCAGCCTTGTTGCCCTTCTCTGGACATGCTCCAGCCCCTCCATGGCCTTCCTAAATTGGAGGCCCAGAGCTGGACACAGCACTCGAGGTGTGGCCTCACCAGTGCCGAGTGCAGGGGAGGAATCTCTTCCCTGCTCCTTCTGGCCACACCATTCCTGATCCAGGCCAGCAGCCATTGGCCTTCTTGCCCACCTGGGCACACTGCTGGCTCATGTCCAGCCTGCTGTCCATCAGTGCCCCCAGGTCCCTTTCTGCCTGGCTGCTGTCCAGCCCCTCTGTCCCCAGCCTGTAGCACTGCAGGGGTTGTTGTGTCCAAAGTGCAGGACCCGGCATCTGGTCTTGTTGAAGCTCACCTTGTTGATTTGGGCCCAGGATCCAGCCTGTCCAGGGCCCTCTGCAGAGCCCTCCTACCCTCCAGCACATCCACACTCACACCCAGCTTGGTGTCATCTGTAAATTTCCTGATGCTGGACTCAGTCCCCTCATGCAGATCATCAGTGCAGACACTGAAATCCATGCTGGCTGGCTCTGCTCCCTCGGCCATCCTGTGGGTGCCCTGGGATGGCACTAAGGGTGATCTGTTCCATAACCTTGCTGGGCACCCAGGTCAGGCTGACAGGCCTGGAGTTGCCCAGCTCCTCCTTCCAGCCCTTCTTGGGGATGGGCTCACATTGGCAACTCCAGTGCTCTAGGACCTCCCTGCTGAGCCAGCACTGATGGTAAATGATGGAGAGCAGCTTGGGGAGCTCATCCACAGCTCCCTCATCCCCCTGGGATGGATCCCATCAGCTCCCAGAGACACCTGTGAGCGTCTGAGTGGCTCAGCAGGTCCCCAGGTGCTTCCTCCTGGATTACAGGGGGCTGTTCTGCTCCCTGTGCCCATCCACCATCTCAGGGTACACTTGTTCTGAGGATAACTTCACTTTTTGTTGAAAATTGAGGCTAAGAATGGGTTTGAGTACCACAGCCTTTCCCTTATCTTTAATTACTCTATTCCCCACTGCATCCAACAATGAATAGAGGTTCTCCTTACACTTCCTTTCACTATTAATTTATTTATACAAATATTTTTTATTATTTTTCACCAAAGTGTTCAGGTTAACCTCTAATTGACGTTTCACATCTCTGCTTTTCTTTCTGCATGGCCTAACAACATTCTAAAACACACCCTGAGTTGCCAGCCCTCCAGACCTTCTTTCCAAAGGTGATGCCCCCTCTTTTTTCTGCTGAGTTCCCATGAAAGCTCCATGCCCAGCCAGGACAGTCATTTTCCTCACTTGCTCATCGTTTGGCAAAGAGGGACAGGCTGCTCCTTCCCCTTAATAATTAGTTTCTTTAAGTGTGTCCATCTTTCCTGGACACCTTTGTTTTTAAAGGCTGTTTTCTCTTTAAAAATCAGTACCTGACTGAGTACTCTCCAAATCTGCATCTCAAGTAGGCCAAGGTCTGCCCTCTCTAATTCCAGTGTAGACATTTTGTTGATGCCACTCCTTCTTTCACAGGATGTTGAAAACTCGATTATTTCATGGCCACTGTGCCCCAGGCAGCCTCCAACCACCACATCTCCCACCAGCCCTTCTCTGTGACCAGCAGGAGACTGAGCTTTCCTTGGGAGTGGGACTGTTACAAAAAATTCAGTAAAATAGAAAGATCCATAATCCCAATGTAGCATTAAGAAGCAGCATTCTTTATTTGGCCAGATGCACGGGGGGATAGCTCCTCCCAAAGCCGTGCATGCTGAGTGCTGGAAGGTTTCTGTTTATATTCTGTATTTTGCACACATATTCATTGATTGTCCTGGACTAAACATACATATGATAATCATTTCCCCAAAATCATTAACATATTTTCCCTCCTATTTACCCATGGGTTCTTCTTCCTTGGTGGCCTCTCTGGAGGTCCCTGGTGCTCGTGAACCCCAATGTTCCAGTGGGCCTGGCTGAGCTGGCAGGACACTGAGGCTGGTGAATTTCAGTTCCCCTTTTCACACAATGGGCATTGTGTGGCTTCCATAGGCCTGCGGTTTTGGAGAACCAGCACTGTGTGTGCGCACCTGGTGTTGACAATTTATCATCTGGTGACATGAGGTCACAGAGGGGGTTATGACATCACAGAGTGGGTTATGTGAAGTCATCAAGCAGCTACAGCATCAAAGGCTGTCTCTGTGACATCAAAGAGCTGGCTGTGACATCACAGGGCAGAGGACTGACATCACAGAGAAGACTATGACATCACAGAGTTGACTGTGACATCAGAGATAAACTGTATGGCATTAGATAATGACTTGTGACATCACAGAACCAGCTTTGACATCACAGTGCAGAGGACTGACATCATAGAGCAGACTATGACACCAATGAGTGGACTGTGACATCTGAGATCATCTTTGTGACATTACATATTGGGTTGTCACATCACAGGAGGGCTGTGTGACTTCACAGAGTGGGTTGTGGCATCAAAGCCCAGCTTTGTGACATCAGAGAATAAACTATGATGTCACAGGAGGCCCGTGTGACATCACAGGAGGGCTGTGTGAGGTCACTGGGTTGGTTACTCTGCCCCAGCCCCCCCTCACAGTTTCCCCCCAGAAGTCCAAAGTTGTTCATGCCCAGCAGGGTCCCTGTCCCCTGGGATCCCCCTGGCCCACCTGGAGCCACAGCCTCCCCCAATGATGTTCCGCAAGATCAACCCCATAACCTGACACAGGGACAAGGGCCAGGGCTGTGTGACCAGGACATCAAGGACGTGTATTATCCAGGCCGCTGGGGCCTGGTTTGGGTTCCCCAGGGCAGGAAAGATGTCTGGCAGCTGGAGCAGGGCCTGGGAAGGGCCTCCAAGGTGGGGCTGGAGCCCTTGGGCTGTGAGCAGAGGCTGAGGGAGCTGGGCTGGTCCAGCCCAGAGCAGGGAAGGCTGAGGGGCTCCTCATCCCAGGCTGGCAGTGCCAGCCAGGAGGGGATGGAGAACACAGAGACAGGCTCTTCACCAGGGGGCATGGGGGGAGACAAAAGCCAATGGTGGAAGGGGAAAGAGGGGAGATCAGCCAGGACAGGAGGAGTTGAAATGAGTCAGGCTGGTTTCAGCATTTCCTCAAAACTTAAAGCAGCCTGACCCGCTTCTCCATCCACCACTGACAGCATTGCAAATCAGGAATTTTTCAGGCTGCTTTATCACCACTCCAGGATGGGCATCGTGATACAAGAACGTCACTGTGTTTATATCTATCACAGAACCATATATTTTAAAAATAATTTTAGTATGGAAATCACTTGTGGATGGTGGACATCTCAGACACTGCTGTCACATTGCACATAGCTCAGGGAAGAGCATGGTGGTTATTGAATTGTGTCCTGTTCAACCATGGTCGGCTGGCCATGAAGAGAAACTTCCTGTGCCTCTGAGTCCCACCAGTTCCTGACCCCCAAAGGACACAAACCTGGTGAGTTCCGGTTCCCACTCCAGTGGTGGCACCTGCACCTCCCTCCATCCCCAGAGCAGAGCTCCCTTGGCCCAGAGAGTCCCTGGCAATGCAGGGATGAAGGAAACAGGACAGCCTGTGGGGATCAGGGGCACGGCACATCCAGGGATTTGGGGTGGTTGTGAGCCCAGGACAGGACGTGGCCCTTGGCCTTGGTGAACCTCATCCCATTGTCCTGGGCCCATGGCTCCAGCCTGGCCAGATCCCTGTGCAGAGCTTCCTGCCCTCCAGCACAGCCACACTGCCACCCAGCTTGGGCTCACCTGGGAACTGACTGAGGGTGCCCTCGATGGCCTCATCTGTGAGAATCCACAAAATCAGAGGGTTTTGGGAAAGCTGCAAAAGGCAGGCCTCAAGAGACAGTCAAACTGTGATTAGAGGTAAGCAGCAGCCGTGAGATAGGTCAGCAAAAAAAAATATTTAAAAAGTAGAAAAACAAGGACAAATAGAACAATAGTCTGTGTATTAACACTTGTCTAGAATAACTTCCTAAGCTACAGAAAAGTTTATCTAGCAAGACATTAGGAAGTTTGAAGCTTAATAATGGAGCTCTGTGCATTGTGTTTTAAGGCTTACAAGCATGTATTGTATTCGAAATAAGCAAGCATTGTTTTAACCAAAGGTACATGTGCTTATAGTTGTTGGATAGAACTACTGTCAATATGATTTTGCTTTGTGGGATTGGTCAAAAAACTTATAAAGTAAGTTGTAACATTAAGTTCTTGGTCTGCTGCTTAGGATGTGATCTGCTGGCATCTTCCCATTGTCACAACCATGTAATGAGAATTATGCTGAAAAATACAACAGCTCAAGGCACGTTCCACAGCAGTCCTATCCCATTTGTGATTTGTACATAGTCCCCAGCTGGCAATATCATCCACATCATCAATAAAGAGATTTCACTGACCTGACCCCAATCCTGAGCCCTGGGGACACCGCTGGATGTGACTCCATTTCTCAGCTTCTCTGAGTGCCAGGGGCTGGATGAGGGAAATGGTGGGGAGGGGGTAGACAAAGTGTGATTGCTTGTCAGCCATGAAGGGTCTTAACTTTCATATTGGTTCAGACTGCATGAGAGGGGCTGGGGATGAATATCAACTGGGGATTGCTGATACTAATCTATAAACACAGAAAGAAAATTAAAGAGGAGAAAACATTTTTCTCTTCCTTGTTTTCAATATATTAGATTCACTTTGAATACACTTCTGAAATTTGTCTAATTAACCACAGAAGAACCGAAGATTTGAATTATTCCCATGGGCTTGTCTTGTTTTGGTGTTTTGAACAAATGTTTATGAGCCTTTTTCACTGAATATCTCAAATGAGAAGCTCAAGAAAGAAGAGGCCTCTGGAAAAGTAAAATTCATCACCAGCCTCTAAGGTGCTGAGGATCCATCCTGATCAGGGCAGGAATGAGCAGAAATGGGCACAGCTTTGTGGCTGCCCCAGCTCTGAGATTGGCCCTGGGCCTGGAGCAGGAGCAGCTCTTGAGGGCCCCAAGGCCAGGGCTCTTGTGCTGCCCTGGGCAGATGGGATGGCAGCAGGGGCTGCAGAGCTCTCAGCTTCTCCTGCACAGGAGAGCAGGGCACCCAGGGAGCCTCCTTTCCCTTGGCCAGGCACGTTCCCCCATGCTGGGGCTGAGTCCTGTGGCAGCTGCAGCTGCTGCTGTGCCCTTGCCAGGGGCTGAGGCCGTGGGGCAGTGCCCAGAGCAGCCTGGCCTGAGCAGAGCTGTGGGGCCAGAGCCGGCTGGGCTGGGCTGGGGAGAGGCCCTTGGTGCTGCCCAGAGCTCAGGGCAGCTGGCAGAGCTTGCAGGGAGCTGGGCTGGGCTCAGAGAGCCCGGCCCAGAAACCGTCAGTGTCCATCTCAGCCTGGCTGAGCGTGCAGGGGCCAAGAAGAGCAGCTCAGGGTCTGCAAGTTCTCTGGGTGGGAGCTGAGCTTGGGAGCCCTTGAGCCCTGCCAAGTGCTGGGGCTGCACCTCCAGCTCCAGAGGAGATGGGACAGATGGGAGCAGAGACAAATCATTCCTGCTGCATTCTTTCTTGTGTTTGCTTATACAGGTGACCTGGATCCATATGTAGAGGAGGTGATTTGTATCAGATAACACTGGTAGAGTGAGAAGAATAAAGGTATTTACCTAAAAATAATATTTAATGCGTAATACACAATGAGTAATAAAAGACACATATGATCAGAAGAGCATCTGAGTTTTTCAGAGGATGAGAGACTCATTGATATTTCCAGTAGTCAAACCTGTTCAAATACTTTTCTCAGAGCTTCCTTGAGATCAGAGGTGACCAGCAGAGGCCAAGGTCAGCCAGAGCTCTCTGTCCTAGGAGCTTTTGTCTGGGGATTCCCCTGCATATTGGGAATTTTTGAGGGGGAGTATCAAATTTGGCCATGGGCGCCTGGAAAGACAGATGATTCTTTTCCATAGGAAGGAAAGCAGAGAGCCTCAGTGCTTCAAGAGCTGATGAGAGGCAGCCCTTAGCATTCCAAGATCAGCTGGACCTGTCAGGTGGCCCCTGGGAGGCCAAACCAGCCAGACCTGTTCCATCTCCCCTTGGTTCCATGAGGCCCTGCAGTGTCAGAATGTTCTCCTTGCTTCGGCAGTGTCACAATGGCCCCGTGCTTCCATGACACCCGGCAGGGTCACAGTGGCCCTTTGGTTCCGTGGGGCCCCACAGTGTCACAGTGGTCCCCACAGGAAGGAAACCACGGATCCCCAGTGTTTCAGGGGCTGATGAACTGCAGTGATCAGTGGCCAAGGACACACAGATCTGTATCTCCTGGCAGCTTCGTCTGGGAGCAAGCCTTGGTTATTTAAAATTATCAATGTGGAATCCCAATTTCAGCCACTTCTCCCTGGAGGAGAAGGCCAGTTCTTCTCCACAGAAAGGAAAGCACAGAGCCCCTGTGTTTGGAAGACAGGTGAGAGCCGGCCCTCAGGAGGCCAAGGCCAGCCAGACCTCTCTGTAATGGCAGATTATGTATAGGAGCAGGCATTACATATAGGACTTTTGGAGGTGGAATCCCAATTTCAGCCATGGGCACCTTGAGAAGGATGTTTCTTTTCCATAGCAAGGAAAGCACTGAGCCCCAGTGTTTGAAGGCAGGTGAGACCCAGCTCTCAGTAAGCCAAAGGCAGCTGGACTTGTTGGTAATGGCAGCTTTTGTCTGAGAGCAATCCCAGGATATTGGGAAGGTTGGAGGGGGAATCCCATTTTGGCCATGGATGCTTGAATGCGAAGGGCAGTTCTTTTCCAATTGAAGGAAAGTCCAGAGCTCCAGGGTTTCAAGGATACATGAGAAGAGACCCTCAACATGCCAAGGGCAGTTGGACCAGTCAAGCCAAGCCAACCAGACATGTTCCCTGTTCCCTTGTTTCCATGGGGCTCTGCAGGGTCACAGAGGTGGTGACACATTGGATCCTGGCTTCCACGAGGCCTTGCAGTGTCACAGGGGTCTCCTTGGTGCCGCAGTGTCACAATGGACCCTTGTTTCCATGGGGACTCACAATGTCAGAAGGGTCTCCTTGGTTCCATGAGGCCCTGCAGAGCCCCTTGATTCAACGAGGCCTCCAAAGTGTCATCATGGCCTCCAGGATTCCATGAGGTCCCACATTGTCACAATGGACCTTTGGTTCCATAGGGTCCTGCACTGTTCCATGGATCCTTAGTTCCATGGGGCCGTGGAGTGTCACAATGGCCTCCTTGGTTCCATGGTGCCACACAGTGTGACAACTGCCCCTTGGCCTGCCAAGACCCTACAGTGTCACAGTGGTTCTGTGCTTCCATGAGGACTTGCAGTGTCACAATGGTCTCCATGATCCCATAAGGCCTTGCAGTGTCACAACAAGACCATTGATTTCATGGAGCCCCACAGGGTCACTATGGTCCCCTTGGCTCCACAAGGCTCTGAAGTACCACAAGGGCCCTTTGGTTCCACAAGGCCTCCAAGTGTAAAAATGGCCTCCATGGTTCCATGAGGCCCTGCTGTGTCACAACGGCTCATGGTTCCATGATGCCCCAGACTGTCACAAGGGTATCCTTGCTTCCACAGTGTCAGAATGGACCCTTCATCCCATGGACACCCACAGTGTTCACTGCAGTCCCCTTGATTCCACCAGGCCGTGCCATGCTCTAATGGCCCGCTGGTTCCAGTGGGTCCCAAAGTGTCAGAACAGTCTCCATTGTTCCCTGAGGCCCCACAATGTCTCTGTGCTCTGCTTGGTTCCGCAGGGCCTCACAGTGGAACAATGGACCCTTGGTTCCATGAGGTTCCTCAGTCCCAATGGTCTCCTTGGATCCGCAGTGTCACAGTGGCCCCTTGGCTCTGTGTGGCCACGCTGTGTCACAATGGCTCATGGTTCCATGAGGCCACGCAGTTTAACAAGGGACCCTTGGTTCCATCAGGCCTTTGTGTGTCACAACGGCCCTTTGGTTCCAAGAGGTTTCTCAGGGTCACAATGATCTCCTTGGATCCACAGTATCAAAATGGACCATTGGTTCAATGTGGCCCCAATGTGCCAAAATGGATTTTGGTTCAATGGAGTTCTGCTGTGTCACAATGGACCCTTTGTTCCATGAGTTGGCACAGTGTCACAGCTGACTCCTTGGTTCTGTGAGGAACCATTGTCAGGAAATCTCTGAAATACCAGAATAAGGCTCCTGAACATTAATTTGCTATTTCAGAGGGTGTAATTTATTCAGGCCTGAGCTCTAGTGAGGAATAACTCATAGCCTTATGTGGACATGGAATTCTACCTGTGTGTTACTTATATACAGTCCCTAAATGTGAATTACAATTTACCCTTTTCATTTAAACCAACCCCAAGTTCCCAGATTCACTCCTTGTTTTCTCTATCCCTGCACCCTTGAGCCAGATGTCTTCTTCTTCTCTTCACACCATCCTTGCTGGGGAAGCAGCCCCTGCAGGCCTTGTTCCTGTGCTGAAATTCACAGGCAGAGTAAAAATGGAATGAACCCTTTTGGTATCAGCCCCAGGCTTTGTGTGGGCAGGCAGAGGCAGGCAGGAGGCAGAGCTGTCAGCAAAGGAAGGGGCCAGCCAGGTGGGGCAGCCGGTGGATGCTGACAGCCTGCAGGGACAGAGGTGCAGGGCAGAGACACTGTAGCACAGCCTGGGCTGCACAGGGCACAGGGATGGGCAGCAGCTGCAAGACAGCCCTGCCAGAGCCAACTTGGGCAGCACTTTGGCCATGGCTGCTGGCCCTGGGCCTGAGGCAGGAGCAGGAGACAAGTGACCCTTGCAGGGCTGGGGCCTCATTGCCTCCTTGTCCCTGCTCAGCAGCCTGGCAGGGGCTGCCCCATGCTCCTGCCCTTGGCATTGCACATCCCCACATGCCAGTGCCCATCCCGGCAAGAGCCCTGAGCAAGGAGGGAGGGACAGCATCTGCCTGGCCAGGGGCTGGGGCTCAGGCCTTGGCCCTTTGCATTCCTCAAACACATCCAGCTTTGCTCAGCACCAGAGACACCTTTGCCTTGTGTGTCCCCAGCTGTCGTCACTACCTCCAGTGTTCTGCTGTAACTGGAACCTGGGGACACTTTCCCAGTTGTGTCCATTTGTGGGACTCATTAAAACTTCAAGAAACCTCAGAGTTTAATTTAACTTTGAGTTCTTGAGAAGTTTTTTGAAGACACTCTCAGGGACTGAGTCTGTTGTAAACAACACCAAAGCCCTGAGAGGGTCATTAAACTTTTCCTAGTCCAGTTTTGGAGAAAGATTTCAAAGAACTTGTAAAAATACACATTCCTATTTTAAATGAAGTATTTTATTTTATTTCTCTTTAGAGAAGCATTGATTGCAGCATTCTGTGACTGATATTGACCCAAGGTCTCTCCTCAGCAGCTCTGGCCTGCCCACAGAAGCTGTGCCTTGAGCTCTGACCCAGTGTGGACAACCTTGCTCCACATTGCCCAGCCCCATCCTGTCTGTCCTCACTTCCCTGGGACCTGCTGTGCTTCCAGAGCTGGCTGCACTCAGCCTAAGAGGGATTTTCCTTTTTGGGGTTTTTAGAGGCAATCTGAAACTCCTGAGTTTCCCCACTGCAAACAGACACACTGCTCAGGTGGGTGCCAGCCCCAGGTGCCACCAAAGGCACTGCAGAGCTGCCCTGGGCCAGCTGTGAGGGTGGATCATCAGCCCAAGCTGCACTGGGCCCCTGCAAGGGGCTGTGGCCATGGGCACTGCACTGACCCCACTGCTGGGTTTGGCTGCCACAGCCACCGAGAGAAATTAAACTGTCCTTGGAAACACTGGGGAGGACTGGGACACTGGCAATGGTTTGGGAAACACTGGGACGTAGTGGGAGTGACATTGGGGAAGAGTGGGACAACTTGGGAACACGAGGAATGCTGAGGGGGAAACTGCGTGGACTGAGATGGACTGTAGGGTACAATAAGACAGACTGGGACATACGAGGACATACTGGGACAAACAGGGACAGGGGAGAAATTTCAGGGAAGAATGGAGACACAGGGACATACTGTACATGACATTGGGATGAACTGGGCTGTACTGGAAAAGATCTCAGGTGTATTGGGAGGAACAGGGCTGTACTGGGAGGGATTGGAGGAGCACTGGGGTTGTACTGGTCTGTACTGGATATATATGTGTTCTATAGGGGGAGGGACTACAGAGGTTGATTGGTCTGTTCCCGCCTCCCATTTGCTGATGCTCCCACCCATCACAGTCTGCAGCCAATCAGCGTAGGAACCAGACACTTTGGGGCGGTGCCTAGATTGGGCGCCATCTTTTCGTTTTGCATACAACTCCCGTCATGCCCCGCGGCCCGACTGAGCCCCATTAGAGCCAGGATTACAACGCCCGTCATGACCCGCGCTGCACAGAAGCCCAGGATCCGCCCCCATCTGTCCCATAAATGTCTCCCAGACCCTCCAGGATCCTGCAGTGCCCCGTCAGCACCCATTTGGGACCCCCCAAAAGCGTCCCTGGCCCCCTGAGTGTTCCCAACCCCACAGATGCCCGGTACAGCCACTTCTGGGAATTCATCTCCTTCCATCCCCCGCGGCCCCAGAGCCCCTCAGAACACAGCCCCGCATCTATAACTCCTTCTGTGTCCCGTGCCCTAAAGAGTCCGGCTAGAGCTCCGCGAGCTCCCCCGGAGTGCTCTCGAACCGTTTACGTTCCCCCCCGAGGATCTCTAGTCGCGGCTCGGACGCAAAAGTGTCCCCCAAGAGACTTCCCGGACCCCAAAACGCCGTGTTCGAGCCACTTCCGGGACTACAGCTCCCGTTGTGCCCTGTGCCCTACCGAGAGCCAGTGCAGCTATGCCCAGCACTCCCGTGATGCTCCGCGGCACCGTTAAACCGTATGATCCCCGCGCCTTCAACTCCCATCATACCCTGCGCCCCAGAGAGCCCCGTTCGAGCCTTCCAAGGGCCCGCCCGGACCCCGAAGGGCCCCAAATTCCCCTCCCTGACCTCCAAGGGCCCCCCCCGGACCCCCAAGATCTGCCCCGGACCCGAACTGTCCCTCAGAATCCCTGAGTGCCCCTCCAAGTGCCCACCCGGCTCCCGCAAGTGTCCTCCAGACTCTCAAGTTCGCTCTGAATTCCCTCCCCAGACCCAAAACTGCCCCAAATGTGCCCAGAAATATCTCCAAGGACCCCAACGTACCCCCTCTTGACACTGTATGGTAAAAAGATTATAAAAAAGATGAGAAAAAGAGTACATATAAAACTAATTATAAGAAGGAGGAATAAATAAATAACTAATAGAGCTTAATTAATTAATGAAGGGAATTTTGTTAGTTAGAAATATTGAGCATTACTTTTCTTAACTGCTAAACCTGTATTGGTTTGCATATAAATATAAAACCTAGGGTTTAAAAACGAATAATCTTGTTGGAAATATAAATAAATACAATTAATATATAAATAATTAAATATTACCTAAATAATGTGTTACAGAATAAAAAGAAAATAATAAATTTCATTAACATTTTTGGATGTTTTGTGATGTCGGTCCCAGGTGCATGATGTCAGACATGGTGAGGCTGGGGGTGAGGAGCAGCTTGGCCAAACAGGCTCAGCCTGCAAGGGGCTCATTCTTCTCTGTGCTGTTTTGCGGAGAAAAGAAGAAACTTCACAACTTGTAAAAGTTGTAAAGCCCGGTATGCTTTATTACGACGCGCGCCGGACGCAAGACTCTCCAAAAGGGCATGCGTGCGCCTGGAGACTCCGAGTCCCTTTTTTATCTCCCCTTCTAAATGCATATGCATACAGTTTCAAATTAAGTTCATACATATTCATTCTACATGACATTTAGCACTAATTCTTCTTTATCGAAGGAATTCTTAAGTCGGGGGCAGATTGACCTCGTGGTTTTTCTGTTTTTCTTTCTCTGTCTCCTTGCTGTCTCTGGAACGCGGTCTCTCTTTCAGCTTTAGCTCCACAGACCCTTCACCTCTCCTAGACACTTTACTTAGTTCAGGATGGATATTCTGTCTCAGTGCCCAGACCTCCTAAGGAGACATTCAGCATCCAGATCACTTGGGGAGTGCTTCTATCCCCTCTTCTCTGAAATGTAAAGAGAAATATATTCTCTTGACTAAAACCGTAAATCCTGATGTGCACTTTGAAATCTTCCTCCTGAAGAGAGCTCCAAACTGACTCCAATCCCTGCACAAGCGCTGGAGACCCAAAGACCATGGAAGGGAGACAGACAAAGAGCTCCTGAGGGCTTTCTGTATTTTAATCAGCCCCACGCTGGATTTGGGGCTGGCTCCAGGAGCCTCAGGCTCGCAGAGAAGGATGGAGAAGCTGCTCAAGGAGTCAGCAGCAAAACTCCAAGTGCCTTGGAGCATGGCTGGGCCCCAGTGAGGGCAGGGAGTGCCAAAGGCTGCCCAGGGCCTGGTGAGAGCAGATCCTTGAGGCCAGGATTGCAGGGAGCCCAAGGCTCTGAGCAGGGAACTGCAATGCTGAGCAAGGCCTGGCTTGGCTGGGTTTTCTCTCCTTTCAAGAGTCTCTGGGTGGGCACTGTTGGTTTCGGGTCCATGGTCCCTGTGCTGCTCTTGGCCTGCTCTGGTTGGGGTGACGAAGGCAAAAAGCTCTGACCATGGTCCTGATGTTGACTTATGTTTTCTGTGGTTAGAGGTGTTATTTTAATTCTTCATTTGCATGGTGGCTTGTTGTTCTAGGAGTTTTTGTTAGGTCATTCTTTTCTTCCTGGTCTTATGGGATTTTCATATTTGGTTATTGGGTGACATAATCCTCTTCTTTATGGTGTCGGGCGGTTTGCCATCTTAGATGAGAGTGGGAGTGATAGTGAAAGTTTTAAAATCATAAAATTCGGGGAATTATAAAGAAGCTAGACTCAGTGGGGCCCTGGAAAAATGTTTAAAATGGACTCTGAAAATGTTAGGCTTTGTGATTGCCAGATCATGTGAAATTGCATTTACTTAAGCAGTATATGATAAATGATATAATTGTTAGATGTGATGATTGTTTAGTAATTAAATATAATTATTGTATAATCATAAGGAGAATCATGAGAAACTATGTTAGAAGTTTGAGGGGGGGGCTCACGAGGAGCCCATGCTTGGCTGAAATCTATGTATACAATAGAACAATATAATTATAATAATTAACATGAAAGTTATATAACAATAGAATATAAAAACATGTTCATCCCGAACCCATGTCGCAGGCAGATTTGGGTTTGTACTCCTGACACCCAGAGCTCTTCAATAAAAGCACCTGCATAGAATCATTCTCGTGATTATGTGCTTCTGAACACTAACAGGAGCAGTGGGAGTAACACCTGACAGTGAGGGCATTTACATAATTATAAATCCTTTAACTAGCATTGGAACTTGGCATAACTATAAAACATTCAACAAACAATCTATAACTAACATTGGAACTTTATATTAACTCCTTTAACAATGAACTTTATATCAACTCCTTTAACAATCGATTCTCCACAATTTCCCCCTCTAATTTTTCAATTGGGCTCAAGCCTGCATCAATTAGCAATTGCTTCTTGAAAGAACAATTTTCTCACAATTTTTAATATTGGTTCTAAATTTGCTTGTCATCTTCACATTCTTGATCATTCATTACCATGATTTATTTTACTTCTTTCTTATTAAGCTCTTTTGGTATCATTACACTTGCTTGCACAGCAGATGTTACAAGAAGTAATTATACAGGATTATACATGGGAGTAATTATACAGGATTATACAGGATTATACAGGATTATACAGGGGAGCATGCAAAGTAGGAGGATCAAACCAGCAATTTCACACAAGATGAAAAAGGCTGGGTTTTTCTACTAGTTTCCTTTTAATGACCAGAAGTTTTCCTACCAGCTGGTATCAAATGTAGGGGTCCACTCCTGTGTTCCAACATAAACTAACTTCCAGATTTCCTTTGAGATATTTCTAATGACTTCAGTGTGGTTATCCATTTATAAGCAGCACTCGAGGAGTTAAATTTTCCCTATGTGCTTCCTTCGTGGGCTAGTAAATAATCTACTGCTTGTCTGATGTGATACACAACAGTTCTAGTCTGGGATAGTTGGTCATTTATGTGGTCTAAAGCCAGACAGGCTCGGTTCGATACCATCTCAAGTACTGCTTGTAATCTCAGAACCAGATTTAACCCTGTATAAAATGGGGTCCGGTGTCCCCAGGACCCATCTTGAGCCCAGGTCTCCGGTCCATAAGTGCAAATTATTTCCTGGGGCGTCCATGCTGTGTTTTTCCATGTCTGTGTTCCTCCAATTTCAATTAAGTTTTGTTTTGGTCAGCTAGATCTGTTCAAATCATCATATACTGGGACCCCTTGGTTCGATCCAGACTCTTTTGGGAGTAAGAAAAATGACGGTTTATTAATTCCAATAATACAAGTGCTGCTCCACTCCCCAGGTAATTTAGTGTAAGCTGTGGAGAGCTTTATTAATAGTTGGTTAGCTGAGAAAGGCCATGCTGACATATTGCCGCTGGTTAAGCTGAGAAATCAGCAGTCAGCAAGCTGAAAGGAGATGTCAGCAGTTAGCAATCAGTGGCCTTGCTGCAACATGAGGAGAGGGAGTAGAGATTAGTCCTGAATATCTCCTAAGAATATGTAGAAAGTATCAAAAGTAGGACCATAGGAATGTAAAAGTAGGTGTAACTGCTGATATGTAACTAACCAATCCTGAGCTCAACTTTTGCAATATGCATGAAGTTTATTACGAACTGTATTTAACCCGCCGTGCTGATCAATAAAAATTGGGCCTGTGATGATCAACTGATGTCCTGGTCTCCTTCCTTCGACAAATGGTGGAGAATGCGGGCAACAACGCTGTGAGCACCGCTGCGGGCAATGATGCGGCAACGTTGAACCTCTGTCCTTTTTTCTCGGATTACAAAGAAAAAGGGAACTCGCCACGGTCGGGAAGTTGGGTGATGGTCCCCTGCAGCAGGGAGGTGCCGGATTATTTATAAAAAGCACCCTTGAGGATCACATCTGTGACTCAAGCCATCTACGTGCCGCCGGAGCCTGGAAGCTGCAAAAAGTGCGCACTGATTAATAGGTATGGATAGGCAAGCGGCATACGATCTCTTCTCCTCATATTTAGAAAGGCGAGGGGTAAAAGAGATAGATTTAAAAAAGGAATTACCGGGGTTATTAGCTTATGGCCATTCTATAGGTATGTTTAGTAACCTGCACACAGTTCATGAGCTGTCAGAGTGGAAAAAATTTGGGGAAATGTTAATGGACTCAATGTTAGATGGGGACAAATCAGCTAAAAAATTTGGGAAATTATGGCGGGTGGTGTATAATACGTTGCTTCAGCAGGTCTCTGAGAGAAAGGCAGTAGAAAGGGCGACAGAAGCTCATAAGAGGAATATAGGATATGGTCGTGAGGATGATCCCTTAGCACCTTCTGTTACTAGGATACTTATGCCTAAAAATCCCCAGCATAGTGGTGTTGAGGATGTGCCTATAGATATTGCGGAACCGTCTGCGCCTCCCTTGTCTGAGGGGGAAGGCGAGTCGGATGGGGGAGGTAAGAGCAAACCAGCTTTGCCTCCACCGCCGGCTTCAGGCGGGTCAGATGGTGGGGGTGGGAGCAAGCCAGCTTCGCCTCCACCGCCATCTTTGCCTCCACCGCTACCCCCGAGCAGGCCGGCTCCAGTTACAGCTCCAGCGGGGGGGCCGCTTTCCCCGCGCGAGCCGGCTCCACTCGAGCCAGCTCCGGTTTCACTGTCAGCTCCGGCGGGGGGGTCGCTTCCCCCGCGCGAGCCAGCCTGTGCTTCACCGCTTTCCCCGTGCGAAAACTCGGTGTCTGCACCGAAATGCCAGCAGCATAGCACCTCCAAAGAGCCAGCTCCCATCCCAGGGGCACACCGTGATCTATGGGGGTAAATGGCTAAACAAAGAAGGGAAGCTTGGGCTGCTGTGGCAAAAGAGGCAATGTAAATGGGGGATGGCGAGGCCGTAGAAATAGCTTCTAGTCTTGCATGTCCGGTTACATATACACCACAATATGATGCACAGGGGAACTTAATGCATAATGTAGCAGCATATTCTGCCTTAGATTGGAAGTCGTTAGCTCAGCTACGTTCTACGGTTAGTCAGTTTGGTGTAAAAAGTGAACCTGTTAAGCAAATGTTAGATTATCTCTTTAACACTCAGATTTTATGCCCAAATGATTTAAGAGGAATAGTGCATTTAATATTCACTCAGCATCAACAATTATTGTTTAATGCACATTGGCAAGCGTTAGTAAATGAATCAGTTGCTGTACAACGGGCTCAGGGAGACCCATTGCATGGGGTAACAGTGGATGAGCTCATGGGTCTAGGAGCATATCTGCGTACAGAGGCACAGATGATATCGGGACCGGATAAACTTAGAGAGGCTATGCGATTGGTGAGTACGGCAATAGATATGGTTAAAGAGCCAGGGGGGTTACCAACTTATATGGTTATTAAGCAAGGTAGAGAAGAATCATTTGGAAATTTTATAGGTAGGATAGCTACTGCTATAGATCGGGCCAGTGTGGCAGATTACCTTAAGGGGGCACTATTGAAGCAGTGTGCCTTGCAAAATAGTAATCCAGCAACCCAAAGAGTGTTAGCTAATTTGGGAGCAAATTGGACCATTGAGGAAGCATTAGAGCGAATGGCATTAGTACCAACTGCTTCGCAGGCATTCATAGTAGACACTATAAAGGAATTAGGATTGGGGTTACAAAAGCAGGCAGAGTCTACTCAGAATCAGGTGTTAGCTGCTCTTGCTCCTCTCCGAAGCGGCTCATTCACGCAAGGAAGTTCAAAGCCATTTATCAAGTGTTACCGGTGTGGCAATGAGGGACACACACGCCGAGCCTGCAGAGCAACTGGTATTTGGTGTCAACACTGCCGATCCAGCTCCCACAACACCACAGCTTGTGGGCGCCGGTCAGGAAACCATCAGCGGAGCGCGCTTCACGGGGGCCGCGCCCAGATACAAGTTGCCGCCGTGACACCGGAGACACCAGCTGCCGCAACATTGCTGCCACCTCCTGCCTGCAACCCGCAACAACAGGGAGCCTCGGTTTGGACTTATCAGCAGCAGTAGACGTCACACTAATGACGAATCGGCCTGAGAAAATACCAACTGGAGTAAAGGGCCCTCTTATATTAAATGGACAAACATGTGGAGCATTATTATTAGGACGCTCTTCTACAACTATGTTGGGATTATTTGTTTTGCCTGGAGTTATTGATGCAGACTTTACAGGGGAAATACAAATTATGGCTTACACCCTTTATCCTCCAATTAAAATAACAAAGGGACAACGTATTGCACAATTGGTACCACTATGACAAATGACCTCGGGAATACAACCATTTACTGGACAAGCACGGGATGAAAAAGGTTTTGGCTCTACTGGTGTTACACTTTTAACTGTGGATTTACAAAATAGACCAAAGCAAAAGGTTAAAATTACTTATGGGCATCAAAGCATAACCCTTTATGGATTATTGGATACAGGAGCAGATACCAGCATTATTTTTCCAGAAGCATGGCCACAACATAGGCCTCTATTCCCATCAGCAAACATGCTCACAGGAGTAGGAGGATTTACATTGGCAAGCAGGTCGCCTTCTTTGCCTGTGTGCATTGAGGATCAACAAATATCTGCTGTGTTTTCAGTTGTACAACTGCCTCCTACAGTCTCCTGTTTAATTGGAAGGGACATTTTAACACAATTGGGAGTGGTGTTAACTAATCAGCACCCTTCGGGGTAATTGCCATTGCTTGGACTTTCCCCATTCCACTCACCTGGAAAACAGATACACCAGTGATGGTTAAGCAATGGCCACTAAAAGGGGAAAGCCTTATACATGCTCATGAATTGGTAGAGGAACAATATTCAAAGGGACATTTACGACTTTCCACGAGCCCTTGGAATACACCTATTTTTGAGATCAAAAAGAAATCAGGGAAATATCGTTTAATACATGATTTGCGGGCTGTAAATGACCAAATGGAACCTATGGGGGCCTTACAGCCTGGTCTTCCAAATCCAGCTATGATTCCAGAACACTGGCCACTCTTAATCATTGACCTGCATCCTAATGATACGAAGAGATTTGCCTTTACTTTACCAGCAATAAATCGTGGAGAACCAGATAAAAGACTTGAATGGATATCTCTTCCACAGGGCATGCGGAATTCCCCGACTTTATGTCAGCTTTATGTTGATGCAGCATTACAGCCACTACGTCGCAGATGGCCGGCGACTATAATATATCATTACATGGACGATATTTTGTTTGCACAGCAACAACCATTTTCCTCTTTGCAGATTGACATTATTAGAAATACTCTTGCTGCATATTCACTTGTTATTGCTTCAGAGAAAATTCAAACTACAAAGCCCTGGAAATATTTGGGATGGACTTTGATGGATCAAATAGTGATACCTCAAAAATTGGAATTACAACTGGACATTAAGACTCTTCATGATGCACAGAAGTTGCTGGGGGACTTACAGTGGCTAAAACCTATTGTGGGAATACCAAATCATTTGTTAGAAGCCCTACGGCCTTTGTTAAAGGGTGTTGACCCTACTACTCCTGTATGCCTGACAAAGGAGCATCGTCCTGCCTGCAGCAAATCAGTAACTGTGTACAACAGGGGTATGTGTCTCGTCGACAACTCGACCACCCTATTGAGCTTACTATCTGGAATAGCCCTTGCCACCTGCTTGGTGCTCTCTCTCAACAACAAAAGAAAACGGGGGAGATACGGGTGTTGGAATGGTTGTCTCCACCATTACAGCATAAGAAAACAATATGTTCAAAAATTGAACAATTGGCTGCATTAATCAAAAAGGGGCGTCTCAGAATTCTTGAAGTGGATGGTAGAGAACCTGCTACCATTAGATTTCCTATGGAAAAAGAAACCTTGGACTGGTACCTGATTAATTCAAAGGATTTACAGGAAGCATTATTGACATCGTCTGCTAAAGTAGATACCAGCAAATTAGTGCCTAAAGTCTTGCAATGGATGACAGAATGGAACTGGATTACTCGACCCTTGAGAGAAGAACGCCCTATAGAAGGAGCTATTACAGCCTTTACAGATGCAGGAAAGAAATCAAGGCGTGCTGCTGTCACTTGGCAAGAAAAAGGACAATGGAAACATCAACTCCTCACAGCAGACCCTGCGGATAGTTTACAAACTTTGGAATTGTTAGCAGTAGTATGGGCAGTATCCAACTTACAGGAGCCTTTAAATGTGGTCACAGACTCTATGTACGTTGCAGGAGTAGTCAGATGAATAGAGGAAGCAGCAATTAAGGAAGTGAATAATAAACGATTGTATGAGTTGTTGGTACAATTAAGGAAAGCTCTACGGGAGAGAAATGCAGTGTATTCTGTGATTCATATCAGGAGCCATAAATGGTCTGAAGGTTTAGGAGAAGGAAATGAACGTGCAGATAAATTGGTTACTCTACCCACTGATAACTCTTGTCCTATTGATAAGCATACATTGGCCAGAGAAGCACATAGTAGATATCATCAAAATGCAAAAGGATTAGCGAAGCACTTTGAATTGAGTTTGTCAGAAGCTAAGGCTATTGTTAGAGCATGTCCAACATGTAGTTATCATAATGGTGGAATAGGTTTAGGCATTGGAGTTAATCCTCGGGGTTTAGAAATAAATGAGAAATGGCAAATGGATGTTACACATATAGCTAGATTTGGTAAAGTCAAGTGTGTGCACGTCACTATAGATACGTATAGTCATTACATATGGGCTACGGCTCAGGCAGGAGAGAAAGCTATACATGTTATCAGACACATGTTAAGTGGCTTCGCTGTCATGGGAGTCCCAAAAAGTATCAAAATGGATAATGCTCCAGCTTATGTGAGTGCTAGGGTTCAGAAATTTTTGAATCAGTGGTCGGTTAAGCATGTGACAGGTATTCCACACTCCCCTACTGGACAGGCAATAGTGGAAAGAGCAAACGGTACCCTTAAGCAATATATTGAAAAACATCAAGATTTGAGAGATCCACAAGCATGTTTGGCTAAGGTGTTGTATGTAATTAATCATTTATGTATTTTTGGGGAAGATGATACCCCTCCTGCAATTAAACATCATCCAAGGTCAGGTCAGGAAAATACTAAGGAAACAGAGGTCTGGGTTAAGTATAAGAACCCAAGTACAGGATTATGGGAAAAACCTGCAAAAGTATTATATTGGGGTCGGGGGTATCTTTGTGTTTCCTCACCTACAGGGCCTCTGTGGGTGCCTGCTAAGTGGACTAAACCTGCTTTTGATGCAGCCTTTGGTGGACTGCCTCACGGAGGAGGACAAGGAGCGACTGGGGAAGAAACTGCTTCTGGTCCTACAACCGCTACTGCTACAGCTGAAGGGATACTCGAAAGCGGTGGACAGAGCACTGACACACTACTGTCAGACAACCCAGGAGCTGATTGGTTTTATTGACTCATTATCAACTTTTTGTTTAACAAATCCAGCAAAGGAACATTGACTTGACTGTCACGATCCACATTGTGCTGCCTGGATAGCCCTACGTTGTGGGGGTTGTGATAGAACTTTTTGGTTAGAACAATCATTATTGTGGGATTTGTGGTGTCACACTTGTGAACACGAGCACCGGTGGGGTAAAAGTTGGCAAGATGAATTAAGGAGACAAACAGGGCAAAATGCGTATATAGCTCTAAGTCTTTATGAGTCTCCTGAACAGAAAATTCTTGCTTATTATCGATGGGAAGTACAATGTGTCGTGAATAGAATTAAGGTTCAAAGTAAATCACGCATAGTCTCTGTAAGGTGTAGGAAAGTAGTACCTTTAACACAGCGCTCAATTGTAGGGCCCTTCAAGGGAAATCCTGAAAGGGCACTAGACTGCTGCATTGAAAAGTTGCAAAAATTGAGTTTGCAAGTGGCAGGACCAGCAAAAGCAGGAGCAGCAAGATTGAAGATAGATAAGAAAAGGAAGGCAAAAAAGGGAACGACCTCGTGTAAATAAGGCTATTGGTGATTGCTAATTAATTTTCTATGATTAGGACACTTTTACAGTTGTGGGACCCTCGGGAGGATATAGTTGTTGAGGAAGATAACGAACAAGAACTACAATTGCGAAATAAAATACGTCTTGTGCTAAAGAAAGACCTTGAGCTATTAGCCTCATATAGTAAAAAAGCTAAAGAGGCTTTGCAATCACCACCATTGAATTGGTTGCATTGAATTGAAGAGACAGACTTTTATACTGGTCCTTACTTACATTCACTTCCTTGTTATGTTTGCAAAAGGGATAATGATAAGTGCTATGCATGGGTAGCTTTGCATTGTGCAGATTGTAATCAGGTTTATTGGTATTCACAAAGGTCAATAGGATATTTATGGTGTATATCTTGTTTTGGAAAGTGGATTCGAAATTTTATCTGGGTTAGAGCTCTTGAACAAAGTACTGGCCTGCCAGGACAGACAGGATTACAGCTTTTTGAGAGTGCAGAACAAGCAATTATAGCATATCATAGGTGGAAGTTGCAGGAAACACTTAAAATACTTGAAATTACTAAAGCCTCACGCATCATAGCAGCTCGCTGTAAAGCTGATTTGCCTTCAAACTTTTCTCATGCTATACCTGTAATCAAAGATGCTGATTTAGAACTAGATCAGTATATTCAAAAATTGATTCAGCCTCACAATAGACAATCCGGCAAACCAGGGAAAAGACAGTGAAGAAAGAAGGAGCAAAGCAAGCAGAAGGAAAAATGAGGTTTGTTCTTGTTATATTGCTCAATGCTGTAGCAAGTGAAGCAGTAGAAATAACACGTTTTAGTCAGCCAAGAGAAAATTTATGGGTGACGCTTGCTAATCAAATTAACCAATCATCGATTGTCTTAGTCTTGGAGGAGTCACTAACCCATTTCGAACATGGCTTGTGGGACTTCCGGTGTGGTCTCCTGGAGAATTTTGCAGTTTGATAAAAAATCAAACCTTATGTATGCCTAACATGTCAAACATCAAACTGCCAGGGCAACAAGGATATACTGCAGGTCAGAGTGATGGCAATCGTCAATGTTTACTGATCCAATCACTCAACACCTCTTCGCATTCTCCTCCTGAGGAATTGAATTGGATCTTTTTGGCAGTACAAACGCCAGTTTGTCTAACACTACAACTGGTGGATGGTTTAGCTTCGAATTTTCAAACCGACTGAAAGAAACATGGGCCACCCTAGATTCATTCCTGAATGTGAGTGGAATCTCTCCGCAGCATTACAGTAAATGTAACAGCACGAAAATCACGGCACCAATGAAATTACCCACAGGAATATTTTTAATTTGTGGAGACAGGGCGTGGAATGGTATACCAGCTAGACCACAGGGTGGACCCTGTTATTTGGGAAAATTGTCACTGTTTCACCCTAATGCGTCCTTGCTAATGCAGCTGAGTCAAAATTCAAACAGAAAGAGACGTAGCATACATGACTTAGACTGCAGCTCGATAGGAGATCCACAGTTTTGGGGCACATTCAAACAGGTGGTTGTTTCAACTATCTTGCCGGGAGGATCTGCCAATAAGGCTATGAATTTAGCAAAGCAATTAGGGTGCTGGGCAAAGGATGAGCTGAACAAGACATCACAAATTCTAGACATGCTAACCGCAGATGTGCAGAGTGTTACCCATGCTATTTTGCAAAATAGAGCTGCCGTAGATTTTTTGCTCTTAGCACAAGGACATGGATGTGAAGAGTTTGAGGGAATGTGTTGCATGAATCTGTCTGATCATTCGGTGTCCATTCACACTAAGATAAAAGAACTGCAACAGGGACTTCACAATCTCAAGGAAGAGGAAGGTTTAGGAATTGACGAATGGCTTAAAAGCTTAGGACTTGGGCCATGGCTGAGGAACCTTGTGATCTATGCTATAGGACTGCTGGGTGTAATTTTACCGTTTTTGCTTATTCTGCCTTGTATCTTTAATTGTATTCAAAACATGGTCAGCCGTACAATAGCAAAAACCTGGCAAACTAATCTCCTTGCTCAAGAAGAAAACAGGGGAAATGTGGAGAGCTTTATTAATAGTTGGTTAGCTGAGAAAGGCCATACTGACATAATGCCGCTGGTTAAGCTGAGAGAGGGAAGTCAGCAGTCAGCAAGCTGAAAGGAAATGTCAGCAATTAGCAATCAGTGACCTTGCTGCAACATGAGGATAGGGAGTAGAGATTATTCCTGAATATCTCCTGAGAATATGTAGAAAGTATCAAAAGTAGAACCATAGGAACGCAGAAGTAGGTGTAGCTGCTGATATGTAACTAACCAATCCTGAGCTCAACTTTTGCAATATGCATGAAGTTCATTATGAACTGTATTTAACCCGCCGTACTGAGCAATAAAATTGGGCCTGTGATGATCAATTGATGTCTTGGTCTCCTTCCTTCATCAGGATGCCTTGTCTCACTCCAAAAAAGGCACAGTCTCTGCTTTGGGACATCTGTTCCCCCCATTTTTTTCCAACCCCCTGGGGCCGTGGAGTCCCCACAATGAACCCTCCTGGTTCTGAGGCACTGCCTCACTGCCTCCCCCTAAATGCAGTCTATGTGTCACAGGAATAAAACTAGTTCAGTCTATGGCCACACAAGAAAAGTCCAGCCAAAAGGCCACTCCAATCATCTCTCTCTCCACTCAGCCAGGCTTCTCCACTTCCCCCGGGCCAGGTCCTTGTTATCTCATCTATTATCTCTCTTCTTATTCAGCTCCGAGGAGGATCAGCATTTTTGCGAGGTCCCAGTCATGAAAGAAAGGGGTTAAAAATTCTGTCTCTGCCTGTCCCAGATCTCTGGCACTCCCACACTTGCTGCTGCTCCAGCCGGGCACCTTCTCACTGCACTCCCCCCCTTCTCCTCCTTGGCCGGCTGCTATCACATTCCGTAGTTGCCGGCTCTCACTCTCTCTCTCTCCTGGGAGGGCGGGGGGGGGGTTGGGGGGGGGTGGCTGCCCGATGCCTCCTGAGGCTCCTCCACCCTTCCATCCTCAAGGGCCTCCTCACCCCCCATCTCTGTCCAGGCCCAGGCCTACCACATGGCTGCCCCCCCCCCCACCCAGCAGCAGCAGCTTGACGAGGGAGGGCGATCCGACCTCTTTTCCTTGAAGTCCCAAGAGGCCTCCCAGGGCCGAAGCTCTGGTTTTTAACCCCTGTGTGTTCTCGGAGGTGTGTCCAAACCCCACTGGCCTCACCAGGTGCCAATATCAAACTCCGAGCACCCATTGGTTTGACCACAGCATCCCAGAATTCCCACTTCTTCCTGGTCAAACCACCACAGTTAGGCTTTTATTTTATGACTTGTGTGCAGGGTGTTGTCGTGAACATCAGAGAAACTCTAGTTAGAAGAGATAATCAGAAGCATTTGTGAGTAGAGCCATTCCTGTTTGAAGTATATCTGCTGTTTGAGAATGGAAAGCAAACTTACCAGACAATCGACGCAGATGAAACCTGCGCACATGTTGCTCCTTTAGCTTATTTTTGTAGGTTGTATTAGCACACCTGAATTTTATTTGAACCTTGTAGCAGCGTAGAATCCTTTTTCTATCTGTCGTA
This sequence comes from Zonotrichia leucophrys gambelii, assembly GCF_028769735.1. Taxonomy (NCBI): domain Eukaryota; kingdom Metazoa; phylum Chordata; class Aves; order Passeriformes; family Passerellidae; genus Zonotrichia; species Zonotrichia leucophrys. Next base: position 13,120 of record NW_026992456.1, on the reverse strand, counting down.
TGGCATATCCTATAAATAGTGATAGCCTTTTCAGTTTGTCTCCCTAGCTTAGATCCCTTGTAAGAGAGAAACCTTGCTAGCTGAGAATACTGCTTGTAATGTAATAGTAGTTAAAATTGCCTATTCTTGTATTGCAAAGAGTTTGACACAATTAGCCCATCAAACCTTGCTTGTGCAACAAGAAAACAGGGGAATTGTGGAGAAATGGCTACATGACAGACGTCACATAGACATGCACTTGTTAGCCAACCAGGAGCTGGGAAAGTACTGAACACAGCTAGTTTGAGGTTTTGCACCTGCAAGATAGCGTGTCCTTGGGCCTAGCTGGGTATGATAACAAGTGGACAGAGAGATGTGGGAAACAGAGAATGTAGGCCCAAAGGAATGAGGAAGAGTTGATGGTATAGTTTAACCAATAGATCGCTTGGCTTAGAGAATATTCATGAGCTTATTACTTGCTGTATAAGTGTCTGATGCTCTCTTCAATAAACGGAACTTGCTTGTCACTCATATTGAGTGTCAGAGTTTTCCCTTACTGACAAATGGCTCATCCCCGACAAAGGCCTCATTCTGCAAAACCCATGTCCCCCAAGGCCAGAACCTGGGCCAGGGCTCCTTCACCCTGATACCAACAAGGCCTTGTGAGTGCTGAAAAAATCCCCGGCAAGGGATCAGCCAAAACCAGATTTAATACTAAGGGACAGCAGCACAAAATTCCTTGGCAAGAGTCACTCTGCTCCTGACTGGGCACTTCAGGCACACCAAGGAAACAAAGCAATAACAAAACCAAACAGGATCCAGGCAATCAAACCAGAAATGAACTGAGGACTGCTCCTGGGCTTGTGTGTGACACAATGACAATGAGGCAAGGATAAAAGAATAAAGAGATAAAAGCTTAACAGATCTCACACCTAACAGGATTGAATTTATACCTAAACCTTAACTGATACCTTCAACTTCACAATTTAGCAAAAGAACAGATCTTAATATTTAACCTAACTTAAAACCTATGACTTTGCAATTAAACAGAGGAGTAACACTCAACAATGTTCAATTTAACTTATAATAAATGTAACAACTTAGCAAAAGAAAAGCTTTTAGCAGAATTTAACTTAGCTTAGACTTTGGGATTTAACCTTACCTAAAGGCCTGACTGACTCAGCTATCCAAGGCAGTCAAAACCCTCAGAGAGCAGCATTTCTGCCACATTTCCTCAGCACAGGCACTCCTGTGTGCACGCAGACACAAACAGTCAGTGCAAGGCACCTGTGAGCAATTCCCCTGAGGGCAGGCAATGCTCACTGTGGATCCTTTGGCATCTGCCCAGCAACGGGCAAAGGGTTGAGCCTGGAGGAGTGGGGGGATCAGCCCAGGCTCTGTGGTTGTTCGGGATCCCTGAGTGCAGCAAACGGGAGAGTTCCCAGCTGGGAGAGGCCCCACTCAGAGGGAGTCGCTGGCCCAGGAGAGCTCCAAGGGCTCCTTTTGGAGCGCTGTTTGTAGGGCCCCAAGAGAGGGGCTTCAGTCCCAGCAATGGTTCATCCTGGCTGCACTTGGCACCAACAGCTTTCTTTGGCAGGGTGAGAACAGGGATGTTGTGCCACTGAGGGAACAAAAACTGTTCCCAGGGCTGCTGCTAAAGGAACCAGGAGCTGGTTGGGCAGCAGCAGTGCCTGGAGCAGACAGTGTTTGTGATGAGCTGCAGAGGAGCTGAGCCCAGGGGCTGTTGGCCAAAGCTGAGGCCCAAGGAGCATTTCTCAGCTGGCAGAGCGGCCTGAGAAGGGGAGGGGGGAATGCAGCAGCACAGGGCCCATGGAACCAAGGGACCATTGTGACACTGTGTGGCCTTGTGAGACCAGGAACCATTGTGACTATGTCGGGTCTTGTGACACCAAGGGACTATTGTGATACTTTGGGGCCTCATGGAATCATGGAAACCACTGTGACATTGCTGAGCCTCATGGAACCAAGGGGACTGTACTGACACATACACATGTATTGCTCCATGGAATGCAGGGATCATTGTGACACTGAGAGGCCCCATCAAACCAAGGTCCATTGTGACACTGCAGTGCCTTATGCAACCATTATGACTCTATGGGGTGTCATGGAACCAAGGGGCCATTGTGACACTGTGAGACCCCATGGAGCCAAAGGTCCATTGTTACATTGCTTGGTCTCATGTAACCATGGAGAGACCATTAAGAGACTTCATGGTCTCATGGAACCACTGAGACCATTGTGACCCTGGGGGTTCCCACAGAATCAAGAGGACCATTCATTCTGAATACTCTGGGACCTCATGATACCAAGAGGCCTGTCGCAGACATTTCTTCATAGAAATCCTTTCTTTGGGATTTGTCCATCTTCCGGGAAGCAAAGGGCCCCAGAAGAAGAATGTAAACAAATTGTTATCGGCTGTTGTGAAATGTGGCAGGTGATCCTGTGATTGGCTCATCTTGCGTGTTTCCAACTAAGGGCCAATCACAGGAGCAGCTCAGGGGAGATTCCCTGAACACAGAACTTTGTTATTCATTCCTTCTATTCTATTCTTAGCATAGCAGCTCTCTGCAAGCTCACTCTTTATTCTTTTTAGTATAGTTATAATGTATTATATATCTTATATGAATAAATCAAGCCTTCTGATCAAGGAACAAGATTCTCGTCCTTCTCTCACCCAGTGACCTCCTAAGGTAACTGTAATAGAGGCCTTTGTGACACTGAGGGCTGCATAGGGGCCACGGTGACATTGTGGGACCTCATGTCATCAGGGGTCTGTTTTGACAGTGTGGAACCAAAGGAGACCATTGTGACAGTGCAAGCCCCCAGGGTCCAAAGGTCCATTGTGACATTGCAGGGCTCATGGAATAGGAATCACATGACATTGTGTGGCTTGTGGAACCACAGAGATCATTGGGGCACTGCGAGGCCTCATGGAATCATTGGGACCATTGTGACACTGCAGGGCCTTCTGGAACTTTGGGGCCATTGCAACACTGTGGAATCCAATTGAAAGCAGGGTCTCTTGTGACACTGCTGGACCCCATGGAATCAGAGCAGCATTATGACACTGCAGGGCCCCATGGATACAAGGCACCATTGTGACACTATGGGGCACCATAAAAACAAAAGAACACAGAATGGGGCTGGCTTTTTTGTCTTTCTCTGTTTCTGTGTCGTCTTCTTCTGTTTCTGTGCTCCTGCAGATTTTGATTAACATTAAATTGAACAGGCTTAGAGTTTGTGAATTTGAATTGACCAAGTCAATCCTTTGAGAAGTGTTTTCTGTTGATTGAATATCTGTCAGTTTGACATGAGAAGAATTTTATAAAGTAATACAAAACTTTTTGTGTAACTGACAATCTGTTAAACCACTAAGATACCAAACACGCCTCTGTGATACATGTATGTTAAAGACAAAGAAACCCAGGAACTTCCTCTTTCTTTTCCAGTCAGCAATGAAGCAGTGGGCCCTGGCCCTGGCCCCCATCTCAACCAAACCAAACCAAACCAAACCAAACCAAACCAAACCAACCAACCCTGCCCTGGGGCTGAGCCCCTTCCTTCCTCCCCAGGCTGGCCTCCCCCATTGGCCCCATTCTAACCAAACCAAACCCCAACAACTCCCAAACAGGAAAACAAACAAGGCTACAAAACCCCAACCAGAACAAACCTAGCCACACCTATTAAAATCTTACCATCAGGCCCCCTCCCCCCAACACAACTAAAACCAAAAACTCCTACAACTTACAACCCATAGAAAATAACCCTACAACTAAAAACATAAACACAAAAAAAACCCACAAAAACGAACCATAAAACCAATCCTAACCCAAACCAACCACAACTTCCACCACAAGTTACAGGCGGATCAGTAACTTTTTCAATACTTCAATCCTCCCTTGCATAAAAGAAAAACAAAATACAAGCATGTAAAGAAACAACGTAAAACCACCAAAGTAAGTAAAGAAGCAATGAAATCCTAATTAAAAAAAAAAGAAAAAAAACCCCTAATCTTAAAAATAAAATTCTTATAAACTATAGTGAAAAAACTCTTTTTCTTTATAACACATAAAACTACAGAAAAAAATCAAATTAATATCAAACAAAAACCTCCATACCTAAATAAACAAATGTTAAAATAACTGTAATTTCATAAAAAGTTTAAACAGGGTAAAAAAAATAATCCAATATCCTCAAAAGAAGATCTCTATTCCCAGAGATAAAAATAATTTTTAATTTAATAATAAAAATTTTTACCTTTAAACAACTCATACTTAAAGCAATACCCTATAAGTCAACATGGCCCATCAACAAGCTGTAAAAAAGCTTGTAGCAATAAAAGTAACTTCACAACAACAAAGTGCCATAGACAACTGTTATCCATGAGAGAATTAAGAGCATCAAAAAATCCATTTTTTCCTCTTGTAAAAAAATCTCCATAATCTTAACAAGAAAAACTTCTCTCCCAAAGTAAACTAAAAAAGACTATTCTAGAAATAGTACCCTAATTAGAAATTTTAAGTTTAGTTTCTTCACATTGTCAGTAAAAAAAAGTTGTAAAGAAAAAAGTGTTCTAAAGAGTTTAATTCTTACTACTTTTTCTTTTTAAAATTTATTTTTAAATAAAAATTTCTTTATACCCTCTTAAAATTTTAGGCTTACTGTACCTTTCTCGCAATCCTATCTAACAACAAAATTCATACATAAATAATTAATTGACACTAAAACCCACCACAGTCATCAATACCTTACTTAAGAAATCCCAGGATTTGAAAAATCTTAAATTAACAAACTAAAACCACTACAGTGTCATAATAAATCTTTTGGCAAAGCTTGTCTGATTTTCTAAAGTACCCAGTAAAGGCTGATTTGTTGTTTTGAGTTCCTGAGAATCTCTTGTTGGTATTTCTCTAGAGAGTCCATCTCAGAGTACACAAACAATTGTAATTCCATTAAAATATCTCATTGAGAGAGTTGTTTGTGGAATGGGGGTCAGGGCTTGTCTGTCCTGCTTGGCACAGCCCAGGCAGGGCTTTCCCAGCCACATTCCACACTCCATTTCCCAGCTGGAGCTGCTGATGCCTCTGAGTTGTGCTGCCCCAGCCCCAGGGACGCTCTCCTTGTCTGCCCATTCCCCACGGTCTCTGGGCAGGGATGGCCTCAGTGGGGGCTGCTGACATCCTCAGCACCTTGGAGGCTGCTGCTGAATTTTCCTGCTCCAGAGGCTTGTTCAGCCTGCAGCTCTTCAGTGCAGGAATTCAGTGTCCCAGGGCTCATTACCATTCACAACACCTTAACAAGCCAAGCCTCAGGAAATAATTTGATTTAATTTTCCAAATCACTTGTTCAGCCTTCAGTGCCTCAGTTTAGGAATTCAGTGGCCCAGGGCTCATTAACATTCAGAACACCTTAACAAGCCAAGCCTTGGGAAAAATTCGATTTAAGTGTTCAAATCTTTTTGCAGTTAATTTGACAGATTTCAGTAGTGTGTTCAAAGTGAATGCATTATATTTAAAAATACAATGAGAAAACTTTTTTACGTCCTGTCTAGGATTTTTTCCTGTTCATCATAAGTCAGTATGTGCAATCTCCAATTGATACTGAATCCAAGTACCTCCTCAGCCAGTTTGAATAGGTATGAAAATCAAGACCCTCCATGGCTGACAATCAATCAGACTCTGTCCCTACCCCCACCCCACCATTTCCCCCATCCAAGCCCTGGCACTCAGAGCAGCCTTGTGCAAATCTGAGCTCCCTCCAGCCCAGGCTGCACCTGCAGCTTTCAGCTCCTTGGCTCCAAATCCCACCTGCTTTCCTTGGAGAAGGAGCTGCCCAAGACCCAGAGGGATGTTCATTTAATGTCAGCCAACAAAGCCAAGGGAAGGCACAGCTCCAGGCAGCCTCAGAGCAATGGAAAACACCTTCTGTGCCCAGCACAGATCCCAATGTCTCCCCAAACCCTCCCTGCCCCGATTCTGCCCAGATTTGCTCTTTGCACACACGAGTCACACACTGAAGTCAGGAGCTCCCTCCATGCCCAGAGGGAGGAAAAGAGAGAAAGGGGACAAAGAGCTCTCCTGTGCAGAGCCAAGGTCCAAGTCCCCCTGCAGTGGGAACCACAACTCATCAGGTTTGTGTCCTTTGGGCTCAGGGCCTGGTGACACTCAGAGGCACAGAAAGGTTTCTTGCCAACAAATACAAGGTGAATATTTGAACAGTTTAACAACCATCACAGCTCTTCCCTGAGATCTCTGTAATGTCCCAGCCGCAGCAGACATGTCCACTATCCCCCAGGGATTTCTGTACAGGAACAGTTTTACACAGAGACATAAGGATGTGATAGATATAAACACAATTAAGAAGATATTTATTATATATTTATTTGAACTTCAGAAAGATTGGGCAACTGCCTGCAGTTCAAATCATAAAACCAGTTAGTTGAGAGGCCCTTGAAAGACCAGAAAGCATCTGGAGAAGGAAATCTCAGAGGAATGGGAAGAACATAGATCCAGCTACTCTAAATAAAGAGATGTCCTTAGACATGGCATTTAACCAGGAGGGTTGGAAACATGTGATGGAAAAAATATGATTAAATATTAGAATGAATATTGGTGACACAAGTAGAGGGGAAGATCAGCATTTCCTCTCCTGCCATTAGTAGAACAATCCAGAATATCCAGAGAATTCTTGTTCCTGATGGGATAACTTTGCCATTTCTTGAATGTACTCAAATGACCCAGATAATAAAGATTTGCTGGTATATTATGAAACTAACAGCTATTAAAACCTGTGCCCCTTTCCAGGCAGGCATCAGTTGTGTGCCCATAAACAGGAAGTGCCACTTGTGCCCTGACGTGCCCAGCTGGGATTGGATCTCTCCAAGAGCACCTGAGGGAGAGCAGAGCCCCTTGCAAGCTGCAGGTCCCTGACACCCCCGCAGGGCTCCTGTTCCATCAACATCTGCTCTGCTCCAGTCTGAAACAGGGCCCAGCATGGTGCTGGGATCATCAGAGAGCTGAGGTGTGTGCTTGAATTCAATGCCCTCCCCATCCTGCAGCAGCCCTGCATTTCCCTCCTGCAGCCTTGGTCTCCAGCACAGCCATGGAGGCTCTTTGGGCTCTGGACTGTTGCTGCAGCCCCCAAGGGCAGCTGAGCTCTGCCTTTGGCACAGTCAGGCCTGGCCAGCGCAGGCCATGCTCAGCAATTGCTTGTGTGTGCCTGGCCTTGCTGTCAGCCTCGGCAGCGGCTGCATGGCCCCTTTGTGGCCCTGTGCTGGCCCAGCCATGGTGGCCCAGCCCCTGCGCAGGCCCAGCCCAGGCCAGGAGCATTGCGGCTGGGAGCAGCCCCTGTGCCGTGGTGCCCACAGCAGCCTTGGGGCTCTGTGCCCCATGGCCTCCCTGCTGGGCAGCCTCTGCCAGCTCCTGCAGAGCCCATGGCACCTGTGGGGCTGCACAGACAGCCCTGCCCCGGGCTCTGCCGGCCTCTGGGCCAGCAGAGAGGCAGCCAGGGCTGGCCATGGATAGGAACAGGTCCTGAGCCTTGCAGGAGGATGGAGCTGGGCCACAGCCGAACTCAGCCCAGGCCAAAGCTGGGCTCAGCAGCCACGGCTGCCAATGGCTGGGCACAGAGTATGGCACTGACAAATGTCCCAGGCCCCCTCCCTGCTCTGTCCATGCCACCAAGGGCACAGAGCAGCTTCCTCTCTGGACCACTTGCCTGTTTGCAATGCCTTGCACAGGTGCTGGCCCTGCCCCACAAGGCCTTGCCTGAGTCCTGCCCCTGCACGCTCAGCCAGGCTGAGATGGACACTGATGGTTTCTGGGCCAGGCTCTCTGAGCCCAGCCCAGCTCCCTGCAAGCTCTGCCAGCTGCCCTGAGCTCTGGGCAGCACCAAGGGCCTCTCCCCAGCCCAACCCAGCCGGCTCTGGCCCCACAGCTCTGCTCAGGCCAGGCTGCTCTGGGCCCTGCCCCACGGCCTCAGCCCCTGGCAAGGGCACAGCAGCAGCTGCAGCTGCCACAGGACTCAGCCCCAGCCATGGGGGAAGGGGTTTGGCCGAGGCCAAAGGAGGCTCCCTGGGTGCCCTGCTCCCCTCTGCCTGAGGTGCTGAGAGCTCTGCAGCCCCTGCTGCCATCCCATCTGCCCAGGGCAGCACAAGAGCCCCGGCCTTGGGGCCCTCATGAGCTGCTCCTGCTCCAGGCCCAGGGCCCATGCCAAAGCTGGGGCAGCCACAAAACTGTGCCCATTTCTGTTCGTTGCTGCTCTGATGGGGATAGATCCTCAGCCACTTGGAGGTTGATGATGAATTTTAACACACCAGAGGCCTCTTAACTTTTGAGATCTTCAGTTATGGAATTCAGTAAAAGAGGGTCATAAGCATTTCTTCTAACATACCCGAAGAATAAAAGCCCCAAGGAGTTATCTAAATGTTCAATTCTGTGGTTAACTGAAAAAAATTCAGAAGTGTATTCAAAGTGAATATACACTACTGAGGGTAATGCAGAGAGAACTGTTTGTCCTCTTTTTTTTCCTGTTTATAGATGGATATCGGCAATGTCCACTTGATATGGACCCACAGCACCTTCTAATGCAGCCTGAAAAGATAGAAAAATCAAGACTCTTCATGGCTGACAATCAATCAGACTTTGTCCCTTCCCCCACTCCACCATTTCCCTCATCCAACTCCTGGCACACCTATGGATCAGGAATAGTGTGGCCAGCAGGACCAGGGCAGTGAATCTTCCCCTGTGCCCCTGAGCACTGCTTTGGGCAGCACCTCGAGTGCTATCTAATTCTAGGCCCCTTTGGGTGGGCAATAGGATGAAATTTCTGCCAGGGAAAAGCAAAGCTGAAGCCAAGGAAATGCTCAGGGCAGTTTGGGGGTGGCTGCCAGGCAGCCCTGGCTCTGAGCAACAGCATCTGCAGTGGGACAGGAAACTCCCAGCTGATGGGAACAAACTTTCTGGCTGCCTGCAGAGGCCAGGACAAAGCTGAGTGGTTTCCCTGGTGTCCCCCAGCCCTTGCTGGCCCCAGGGGCTGATGGCATTTGTGCTCCCTCAGGTTCATGTCCCCACACCAACAGCATGGGGGTGCTCTTGCCTGCTGTGTGCAATGCAAACAGGGGCTGCTGAGCCAGTGCTGCCGTGTCTGTGCCTGCAAGGATGGGGCACCTGTGTGAGCTGGGGGAGAGGCCAGAGCTTCAGAGGGGGGATGTTGTTGGCAGCTCCATGAGGATGCTCTGGGACGCTGCCCTGGGCTGTGCAGCGCACTGGGGATGGATCAGCCCCTGCTCTGCTGCTCCTTCCCATCTGCCCCAGGGCCCTTGCAGAGCCCCAGCAATGCTGTTTGCCCCCAGCCTGCCCACGGTCAGCCTGGGGCTGCTCACGGGGCTTTTCTGTGCTGAGCATTGGCCTGGCCATGTTCTTGAGAGAGCCTGGGCAAGGAACCTGGAGCCCCCAGGCCCTGGGCTGAGGCGTCAGCGCTGCCCCAGCAGTGCCCATGGCCTGTCCCTGCTGCAGCCCCGGCACTGCCACCCCCAGGGCTGTGCCCGGCCCCGAGAACACTCAGGCCCTGCAGCAACACCAGGGCCACCAGGGCAGCGGGGCAGGGCCACGGCAGCAGCACTGGCAACACCAAGTGCTGCTGCTGCTGCTGGGCACAGCTGCTGGGCCAGCGCTGATCTGCCCCCAGCTCTGCACACAGACATTGCTGCTGCTGCTCCAGAGAAGGCAACAAAAGGGCATCTCTGCAGAAAACTCTGCTGGGAGATCCTTTAGTTCCTTTAAAGCCACCAGGAGCATGGCCCCTCATTGACACAGTCTGTGGGCTCAGGGAAGGTAGAGAGAAGCAAAATGAGAAAAGGCCCAAACACTGATATTTAATTATGGACAACATAAAAAACCTAAAAAAAGGGGAAAAACCCCACAACCAAACCAACAAGAAATATTAAAAATTACTTTTATTACAAGTGATTTGCAAACACTGGCCTGCAGTTTAATGTTTCTGAAAGCATCCAGTCATCAGTCTCCACACTGCAGCCTTGAGCTCCTGGTTCCTTAGGCTGTAGATGAGGGGGTTCAGGGCTGGAGGCACCACCAAGTACAGAACTGACAGGGCCAGATCCAGGGATGGGGAGGACATGGAGGGGGGCTTCAAGTGAGCAAAGATTAGAGTGCTGAGGAACAGGGTGAGAACAGCCAGGTGAGGGAGGCAGGTGGAAAAGGCTTTGTGCCGTCCCTCCTCAGAGGGGATCCTCAGCACGGCCCTGAAGATCTGCACATAGGAGAAAACAATGAACACAAAACATCCAAGTCCTAAAGATGCACTAACAGCAATGAGCCCCAGTTGTTTAAAGTTGGAGTGTGAGCAGGAGAGCTTGAGAATCTGTGGGATTTCACAGAAGAACTGGCCCAGGACATTGCCATGGCACAGGGGCAGGGAAAATGTATTGGCTGTGTGCAGCAGAGCATTGAGAAAGGCACTGGCCCAGGCAGCTGCTGCCATGGGGGCACAAGCTCTGCTGCCCAGGAGGGTCTCGTAGTGCAGGGGTTTGCAGATGGACACATAGCGGTCATAGCACATGATGGTCAGGAGGAAAAGCTCTGCTGAGATGAAGAACATAAAGAAAAATAGCTGTGTGGCACATCCTGCATAGGAGATGTCCCTGGTGTCCCAGAGGGAATTGTGCATGGCTTTGGGGACAGTGGTGCAGATCATGCCCAGGTCGCTGAGGGCCAGGTTGAGCAGGAAGAAGAACATGGGCGTGTGCAGGTGGTGGCCGCAGGCTACGGCGCTGATGATGAGGCCGTTGCCCAGGAGGGCAGCCAGGGAGATGCCCAGCAAGAGGCAGAAGTGCAGGAGCTGCAGCTGCCGCGTGTCTGCCAGTGCCAGCAGGAGGAAGTGCCTGATGCAGCTGCTGTTGAACATTTGCTGTGTTACCTTAGCATGGGGATCTGTAAAAAAAGCAGTCATGGAATAGTTGTGTTTGGAGAGGACTTTAAATATCCCAGCACAGCTTGGGGGCACTTTCCCCCCACTGCCTGCCCAGGGCTCTGCTGCCTGGAGCTGTCCCTGCCAGCAGCTGCTTCCCTGTGCCCAGGGCTGGGCCCTGCCAGTGCTGCCAGAGCCCAGCCCAGCCCTGGGGGCTCAGCTCTGCCCTGCAGACCCCTCCCAGCTCTGGCACTGCCCAGGGGCAGCTCTGGTACTGCAGGCTCTGATGGCAACGTCAGAGCTTCCTGAGGAAGCTGGAACAGCAACACTGATGCTGCCTGTAAGGGTCCCTATGCTGATTTCTCTCAATGCCTGGTTTTGTAAGATCTGAGAAAAAATGTTTTTTTTTTCCAACCCGAACTGAGAGATGAGTACCTATGGGTCATTTCCCATCCAGGCAACCCACAGCAATAAATTAAAATAACAAGATTTCTGCTCTTATGCAGCCCCTGCCTTGCTGTGCTCCCTGTTTAATCAACTCAGAAATGTTCTGCAGTTAAATGCCATGCTGGGAGCAGTCCTGAACAATGCACCATCCTCCCCATAAAAGGGGAACACTTCCAAGCCTTACCAGCTGTCTCCTCTCACCCAGATCTTGTCCCCCAGTGCTGGGAGCAGCTGCCAGGGCTGGCTGAGAGCTGTCCCTGGCAGGCAGCAGAGTCCCTGCCCCAGCACAGCGCCCTGGGCTGCAGGACCCTGCTCTGCACGACAGCCCTGGGCACCCCTGGCTGCTCTGCACAAGAGACAATCAGAGAACGTACTCACAGCGTCTGTAGGCACTGGGATGTTCCAGCTTCAGGAGATCACTCCAGGAGCTGCAGCTGCACTGTCCTGCAGCCAGAGGTTCCTGTGCCAAGGGCTGGCAGTGATTCTGCTCCAGGCACTTCTCAGCACCTTCCCAGCCCTGACTGATTGAAGCTGTCTGTGCCTCTGTGCTGTGCCCGGGTGGCTGCAGGCAGTGCCCCAGCCCTGCTGGGCTGGCAGAAGAGCTGCTCATCAAGAGAAATGTGCTTTTGAAGCTCTTCTTGGTTATCTGTGCCTCTGTGCTGTGCCCGGGTGGCTGCAGGCAGAGCCCAGCCCAGCTCAGCAGCACAGACACAGCACAAGGACTTTAATGAACCTCTGGGGCTTTGTGCTCAGGCCCTGAACATCAGTCCCTGAGAGGGAGCTGAAAAAACCTCTCCAGAACTCCAAGTCAGAATCCAACTCCAAAGTTTCTTGCACTTTTAATAGGTCCCACTGAGTGAGACGACAGAGAAAGTGTCCCCAGGCCCCAGGCAGAGCAGAGAACTGGAGGCAGTGATGACAGGTGGGGACAAAGAGAAGCCAAGTCTTGGTGCCCTGGGGCACAGCAGGGTCTGTGCCACCAAGGGCTGGGAGGAGACACCTTGTCCTGAGGCCCTGGGGCCTCCTGGCACAGCCCCAGCCAGGCTGGGCACTGTCAGCCCCTTGTCCTGCCCTCAGCATCCCCCCCTAGCCCACATCCCAGTGACCTCAAGGATCTGCTGGAAGAAGTCCCTGGGGAGCCTTGCTCAGGAATGGCCCTGGGGGCTCCTTCATGCTCACAGAGTTTTTCAAAGGACTTAAGGTTTGGCTTTTGCCTTGGAGTCTCTGAGAGATTTGTGCAATCATGGCCTCCAATTATCTGCTTTAATTAGTCCCCTGAGAGCCTTTGTCAGTAACAACACTCAGTGGGCTCATTAATGCTTCAAGGTACTTCAGGTGTTTTAAGGTACTTGGTGTTTCACTTTTAATAAAAACTCAATGAGAAGTTTCTGCAATCATGGCCCCAGTTTTCTGCTTTAATGAGTCCCTTGAGAACTCTGTACTGACATTCAGTGGGCCTTGTTATAAATAGACTCAAGAGGAGTGAAATTTCCAATTTGAATTTATTAATTCAAGGCATACAGCATAAGCAAAAGTTTCAGCGCTGGACGGCAGGGGAGTCTCCGCTCCACCAACTGCCGCACCTTCATCCCCAACGACCCCCTTTTTAAGTTCTTAGTGCTTCCGGACTGCTGTGTCATTTTGAAGTATTCTGCGCCTGCGTTGATTGCTGCTAGGGGGTCTTTTCTCGCCTCCTGGTGGTCGATGATGAAGGTCTTGGTAGTCTTCCTCGGTTGTGTCCCTTGAC